>NC_134839.1:103019788-103322819 GCF_965363235.1 Mytilus galloprovincialis
AGTCTTCTGAAGGCCAATGGTGCCGACTTTAAATCATTGATTCTCTGTAAACCGCATTCGTTTCTGTATATTACAATTTCATAACTTTCGATTCCTGACATTGATTTTAACATAATTAAGCATCTGAATAATTTAATTTGTAAATTAGGATTGAAAGACAATAAAATAAAATAAACCCTGATCTGCTAGCTACATGCTCATCTTTTCTACCGATTTCAGTAATAACTAGAATCATGCAAACAGACTTAAGAAAAAGGCATGTAAGTTCATCATACAAATATGAAACTTTTTCTAGACAATCCAGATCGTGCACTTAGCTAAAAATTGTAACCTTTAAAATTGTTGTCGCGCACTAAAAAACCCCATGGGAACTTTCAAAAGTTGGCAGGTATGTAACAAGTCTCACTATTTTTATGCCCCATTTATGGGCATTATGTTTTCTGGTCTGTCCGTCTGTCCTGCTTCAGGTTAAAGTTTATTTCCGAGATAGTTTTTGATGAAGTTGAAGTCCAATCAACTTGAAACTTAGTACACATGTGTTCCTTATGATATGATCTCTCTAATTTTGCTGCTAAATTAAAGATTTTACCTAATTTTCACAGTCCACTGAACATAGAAAATGTTTGTACGGATGGGGAATCCATGTACTTGTGACACATTCTTGTTTGAAGAAAAAAAATACGTCATAACGATAATGGAACAAAGCAGGCTGGGTTAGTGGGGCTGCTTTTGTGGTAATTCCAGTTACCTTTTATTCACCTTCTTCCACCTCAGAGCTATGAGCTCTTTGATTAAAGAGGTGGAAATAGTATGAAAGTATGGGAAATCCTATGCATGTTTAAAAGCAACTGCTCTGTTTCAATGTCCGATGTTTTCCGGTATTTTTCACACCATTCTTACCTCCATTATGAAAACCTTCCCCTATTTAATATGGCCAAACTAACCGTGAAGAGCCCTGTTCATTCATTGACAAGGAATCAGGTCATTCCGTCCCCAAGACTGAAGTTAATTAGACCCGAGTCATTCATGCCCCTCATTGATATGACTAAATATTTTACATTACTTACGCAACATAAATTATATCTTGATGTACATTTGTAGATCTTAACATATGTATCCTAAATAATAGAATATATGCTATAGATCCAGGATCTCCTGTAGTAGATGATTGCAATACTGGTAGTCTGGTATACCCCTGTAACAGATTGATATCATTGAAGCAATGTTCTTTGAAAAATTCATCTTGCAGAGTTTTAAAAATACATATGTGTATATATATATATGTATTGTGAATGTTTAAAAATATTCCAATATGATGGCTTGAAAAAGATAAGCTAAGGCCATGGTTTTTTTGCAGTTAAGCTGCAATATGCGAGCACCCTAGATTTGTGTTCTACCCAATAAATCCTGAAATACTTGCCATTGTTATTATCTAGCTTGTTACTATGTTATATATAACTAATTGAACACTCTTTTAATACTTTTTATTCTGGATTACAAAAAAAATGACCAGAAAAACCTTAAATGATTGTCGATTTATCCAAAAGTTTTAAAGTTACGCATAGGAAGTAGTGCTTATTAAAAATCCTTGTGTAGTTCATTATGACTTGTGCTTTTAGCTAAGATGTCAAAGAACAATTGTATGAAATATTTAATCGCCGAAAATCTCTTTAAGACAAGCAGTTTAGATTTCCCAAATGACAAAAGTCGTAGGAATATTGTTTGTCATCAATACGTAGTACAACTATGTCAGTAGTCTATTATAGAATTCAACTGTTCATGCTGTTGGCGTCAATTTCAAATTAGAAAAAGAAATTTTCGTAGCTTTTCAATTTGGAGGCAGGTGTGCAAATTAGCGGTGGTCCGAGACCTTCCACTTTTGCAAGCGGAATTTCAACTAGGATAGTTGGTTTCTAGCTACGCCCGACGTAGTCGCCTTACATTTGAAAGAAAATAAGAAATTACTTTGCAAACCTTTTCACCATGTTCACCAAAGTCTCCAATTAAACGAGCTAAAAACTTATTTTTATCATTATTATTCATGACAGCGATGTTCATTTTGTTCAACCGCTAGCTTTATACAGAAAATCGCCGACAAATATTGTATAAATTCGAGTAAAATCGTATCTGATTGACAAAAACAACATTGTAAACACATAACAATGGCCGCTGTGAAAACAAAATTTTACAAAATCTGATCCGATTCCGGAAGCGGATAAGGGTAATTCCAGGTTTGACGATCATTTACAAAATAAA
This sequence comes from Mytilus galloprovincialis, assembly GCF_965363235.1. NCBI lineage: Eukaryota > Metazoa > Mollusca > Bivalvia > Mytilida > Mytilidae > Mytilus > Mytilus galloprovincialis. The sequence continues at coordinate 103,022,045 of NC_134839.1, forward strand.
TCCAAGCAGGTGAAAAAATACATCTATGCATGGTAAATGAATATAAACACTAGTATTGTAAACCAAAAGATATATGTAAAAGAAAGAAAAAGCAGAAAAATAGTTTATTCAGAAACTAAAAATTACTTTTTGATAAATTTTAATTTAAAAATCCAATACAACGTGACAGCTGGGAACAGTATATCTAACAATATACATGTTCATGGTCACAGTCTAAATTTTCTTTATAAATGATGATAATGCATGTGAGATGCTTTTAAAGTGTTAACATATTAATGCAATTTTGAGGGGTTATTTGTTTTTTCTCAATTTTGAAGGATCAATTAAAGTAGCTGAAAGTTTCATTCTTTATTTTCACAAATAATGCAACTATATTATATATACCTTAATGTAAGTAAATCATATGATATATAGGTGGCATTCTTTGGGCCACTCTACCCCCTCCTGTTTGATAACTCGGAAACGGTCGAGCTCCCCACCCCTTAACCATATGAGGGGCAGATCCAGGATTTTAGGTTAGGAGGGGCGCAAACTTAAATTTTCGCCGAGCAGAGTGAGGCTAAAAAAAAATTGAGGTAAAATTATCGGAATTTTCTTTATTAAGCTGAGAACAACCCATGCTTTGCAAATTTAAGGGGATGCAAGCCCACAACCCTCCCCCGTCTGAATCCGCCCCTGCATATATTCAAGTATAGGACAATATAATAAATAAAAAATGAAATATAGGGGAGTCCCTGGAGTTACCCCACCCCCTCCTATTTGAGAACTTGGAAACGGTTGAGATCCACACCCCTTAACCATATATATTCATGTTTGTGACAATATGAAAAATCAAATGAAATATAGGAAGAGTCGCTAGGGGTCACCCCACCCCTCCTGTTTTAGAATTTAAAAATGGTCGAGATCCCAATCCCTAAACCATATATATTCATGTATGGGACAATATAACAAATCAGATGAAAGATAGGGGGAGTCCCTGAGGTCACTGTTCACCCTCCTGTTTGAGAACTTGGAAATGGTCAAGATCCTTACCCCTAAACCATATATACTCATGTATGTGACAATATAACAAATCAAATGAAATATAAGGGAAGTCCCTGTGGTCATCCCAACCCTCCTGTTTGAGAACTTGGAAACGGTCGAGATCCCCACACCAAAACAATATATATTCATGTATGGATCAATATAACTAATTAAATGAAATATAGGGGGAGTCCCTTGGGTCACCCTACCCTTACTGTTTGAGAACTTGGAAACCAATGAGATCCCCACCCCTAAACCATATATATTCATGTATGGGACAATATAACAAATAAAATGAAATGTAGGGGAAGTCCCTAGGGTCACCCTACCCCCAGTGGCGGATCCAGAAATTTTCATAAGTGGGGCCCACTGACTGACCTAAGAGGGGCCCGCTCCAGTCACGCTTCAGTGATTCCCTATATAAGCAACCAAATTTTTTCCCAAAAAAGAGGGGCCGGGCCCCCTGCCCCCTAAATCCTCTGCCTACCCCTACCTGTTTGAGAACTTGAAAACTGTTGAGATCCCCACCCCTAAATTATATATATTCATATGTATAGGACAAAATAACAAATCATTTACATTTACTATGGGCAAGTCAGTCAGACCTCATCTTTGATCCCTGTTGTAGTGAACATTTGTCTGATTCATGTCTCATAACATTTGTACTATAGAACACAAACTCAGTTTTCTTTCCAGGGAAACCAGTCCATTCATACTATTACATGTTCATACTACGTCAAATTGAACTTCTAGCAGTCAAATAAAACCAAGGTTAACTACCAAGTAGAACAACTGCAATCATTGGGAACTTGCATGTACCACTGCAGACTCACCATAAAAAATATACATTGATATATGCATTGCTTTTGAAACCTTGATAACATGAATTATTTGCCTTAATAAATAAATCATTAGATAAACATGAATGTTTAATGTTGAGGCAACATTGCCACAGTTTTCATAATTACGGTTGCCTTGGTTTTTGGTTAACTGCCTTCAGCGCTTACAGCGCTTTGATTTAATTTGTTGGTTTACGGATTTTCCCCATGAAAAAGTCGGGTCGGTCGGTCGGAATAAAAAATAAAAAAAAAATATATATTTCACCTTTCTAACAATATGTTTGGTTTGCTATTTGATCATCATTTCTTATATAAAAGTTCGATGAAATATTATTGCTCAGCTGCTATAAACATCGCATGGACATCGTCTAATAATTTTCTGTGAAAAAAGAGAGTTTGTGTCCACGGAAAAAGATGAAATTTAATCGTCATTTCACAAACGTAGCCCTAAATAAATTTCAGGAACTTGGTCGTAATGATCTTCAAACACGAAAACTGATAAAGAAAAAAAAACAAAAACATTGTACGAAAATAAGTTATAACACACATGTCAAAAACGTAATAGACTCGTCCACTGGAAAAAGGAAATCGGGTTCATCAGTTGTCATGCATTCCTGTTTTTTGGAAAATGACGCAGTCATTGTTCCATTACTGGCGACCTGAACTTCATTACATTTCTCTGCCTACCGCGCTTGGTTTCGTATTTACTATTTTCTATACAAACTGGAATCTGCTTGTGTTATCATTAATTATGCATGAGAGGTCATTGTGTAGTAATCAGCCAGGAACCAGTTTACAAACTAACTGGTTTCTGCTTGTATTCCACTACACTCGGACAAAGTGTTGTAGTTTGACGGGAACCAGTTTAGAATTTGTAAACTACAAAACGTAATCGGTTATTGTTCATTCCGTTTTGGTGTTTCATACCGACTTTTATGGTTTGAATAAGCTTAAGACCCTTCAAACATTAATGTGATAGGTATATTAAAGACTGTTTTACAAAAGGATGGAACTGTTTTGCTTTCAAAGTCGTACTATAGTGATATCTGTTATGTACGGATTTCCACTCTCACCGGTTAATTTCTTTTTTTACACGTGCTTTTGAAACTTCCTGTTTAAACATCGCAAGTTTTAAAATTGTTTTTTGAGTGAATTTAACTTATTTTAACAATCATGAAGCGTTCCAGAATCATTTTCAAGCAGTTTCTTCTTCTCTTTGATGATGGAAAATAGGTTTTTCTCGAGAAAATACCACGAACGATCGCAGAGGAATTGAAACGTACAAGTCAAGTCGGCACCTGGTTAAATTGGCATCTAGTCAAATCGGCACCTATTTGACGTCAATTCGGCATCCAATAATATTTGTTATAATATTTTCTATTCAATTAATTAATAACTGTTACCAAGTACATAGTGAATATGTTGTTGTGTATTTAGGTAAACAACGAAACCAAAGTGAAATTATGTTGTTGTGTATAAAGGTAAACAACGAAGCCCTTACCCAAGCTGTTGTTTTAACAATTAGACAATTATTAAAAAAAAATGGAAAACTATGAGTCCCTTTCAATAAATGAAACTTTCATGCCAAATAATAAGCAAATTTAAGGTGTTTTTTTTTCAGTAAAGTTTAAAAAGCATTAAACAAACAATCCTGTAAAATGCTCAACTGGTTTAAATAATGCATAAAAATATCCAATATCTCATGTATTAGTCCAAATAATTATGACGTCTGGCAAGGCTATTTTATTTTTTTTCTGTGACGTCTTCCTACGAAGTTCGTAGGAAGGCTTTCTTAGGAAGGCGTCCCAGAAAAAAATTAACATAGCCTTGCGGTCATAGAAAGGTGTCCCAGAATAAAATTTAAAAAGCCTTGCCAGACGTAACAATTATTTTGACTACTCATATATATATCATTAAAAATACACCAAAAATGTCATTTAGTTGAGAAAAATAATTATATACAAAATGTACAATGAACACCCAAAAATGTGAAAGTTAGTATTTAACTCTTTTTGCTTAAATACTGAAAAAAATTCTGGCAACCCCTTACTTATTTTTACTCTTTTTGCTTAAAATACTGTTAAAATATATATTTAACATGGGTGACGAATTGACTATATCAGGTGTCGATTTAACCAGGTGCTGATTTGTCCAGGTGCCAATTTAACCAGGTGCCGGTTTGACTAGAATTCTTTGACAAATGTTTGAAATTACCTGAGTTTCATTAGACCTTTGATAACAGTAACAAAAAGATTATTTACTTAATATTTTGTGGTATCAGGTCTGTTCGCGCCAATACACTTTCGCACCTTGCAGGTTCGCACCTCGCACGTTCGCACCCAAGGTCCGTTCGCACTCTACTCATTCGCGCTCAATTTTAATTCAAATTCAAGTTGAATAATTGGAAAATCATGATTGTTGTTTTAAATTGCTTTGGTGTAAATACTGAATGTATTTATAGCTTGGTATGAGTAAAATATTGAAGATTTTAAAGGAAAAACACAAAAGATAATTGTTTTTAACAGCTTGGTCCCTTTGATCTGAAACAACGAAACAATAAAATATAGGAACCAAAATATAGCAATCCACTATTATAACCAAAACATGATAAAATCTATTCAACACACAGAAAAAAACATAGTCAGAATCTCACTTCATTTTGAAAGAAGTCAATAAAACAAAGTTATAGCAATACACTAACCAAAACATGATTAAGAGTTATTCAACACAAAATAAAACGTTGACAAAATACCACTTTAATTAGAAAGGATTATTATTATTTTTAACAATACACTATCCAAAACATGATTAAGATTTATTCAACACAAATAAAAATGCTGTCTCACTTTATTTTGAGACAATGACAACAATTATACTTATAAGAAAACACTTGCTTACAGAGTTATTAAACACAAAACCAATTAAGATTGGGTGCGAACATTTAGGGTGTGAAAGTGAAAGGGGGCGAACATGAGTGGGCGCGAACGGACCCGGATTCAGACTATGTACCAGTGAGAAATATACAAGCCTTTCTACGGTATTTATTTGTACAATTCAGGTAGTCTTGACCTATTCATTTGTCTTAAAAAAACAGCCAGTTGTCACCTTCACTTCACACACACACATATATACGAATATCAATTATATGCTTACGAGACATGTTGCATTGATAAACTAATTACGGTATGTGAAAATCAAGACTTGCATAAAAACTATCCCAATATTAGAGACAGTGGCGTCATTTTTCTTCAGAGCTTTCAGCTCTTTGATTATATCCAAATGGATGAATTTTTTTTATTATCAATGTGTAATGGGTTTTAAACACAGGTTTCGTTCCGCAAAATTATTTGCTCAAACGACATTTCAAGGTCAGTTATGATTGATTTGTCTATGTTTAGATAAGTAAATTGGATGTTTTAGTTTTCACAACAGAAAGTTTTATCAATTCTGTTAGTGTTTAATGCATTTTATTTCATAAAAAAAAGGATATTTTATTTATTTTTTTAGAGATATAAATGTTTTTGATAGGATCGGCGGGAATAACAAAGCATGAAAAGTTAATTTTATTTTTATTCTGCAAATCAGCAAAATCGGGTCGGCGGATCCGTAAACCAATAAATTAAAAAATCCTGGCCTAAGTTAAAAAGTATTTATATTTTAGTAGATTAGATGGAGTATCTAGGAAGAAACACAAAAAATATTTAAAGAAAAGAAAGCATAAGGATATAGAAAGATCAAGTGGGGATTCAGATGGTCAGATGATGAATGATGATGATGAAACACATATCCCTAATGCCAATAGATTGCCTGTCATCACAAGCAAATCAGATCAAACTTCAGGAATGGAGGCCGATTCCGAGAGTCAAGGATCCGGATCTAAAGGTTCTGGAGAAGGGAAGAGAGATTTAGAGAATGATGCAGTTCTCATGAATGCTGGAGCATCTGGTCCTATTTCAGAAAATGCACCTGATGTGAGTATTTAGTGTATATAAAAATATATGTTAAGTGTGTGAAATTAGTGGTAGACTGATAGATGGAGTTTACCTAAAAGTTGTCCAGTCTAAACTACATGGATGTAGATTACCTTGTGCTCTTCAAATGATAAATAATTTATTAAAGCAGATGATAAGCCAGCCTTGCCTACCCAAAATATTGAAATTCCTTCCATGATAATGATGTTCACTCTTTAGTATGTTCATTAGCGGTCAATGTCCTTTAACGATAATTTAAATTTGCAGCAGAGGAAACGTTTACATAAATATGACTGTGTATCAAAGTCTTAATTTTGTTATTAAATTAACTTGTAGTGGAGGAAAAATATTTTATTGGATAACTGAAATTAAAACATTAGAATTACTTGAACTGCAAAAGGAACCAGATCAGTGTCTTCTGTTATGTTTTAATCATCTGCCTTGTAAAAACACACTCATGCCTATTATTATAAGCCCCTTTTGAAAAGAAATTGAAAAGGAAATACAAATGTAATGTCAGCCATGTTGTTGAGAGAAAAATAAAGAACTGAAGAAGGCCAATGGCCGAAACGTCTTGAAAAATTGGTTTATTTATACAGTTATATATTATCATAAGGACAAAATTTCAGAAGTATCTACAAATGTATGTGTACCTAGATCTTGTCAAGTAAATTTATACCTATATTTTCTAATGTGCATATTTACAGCCGTCAACTTTGAAACTTCAAAGAATCCAGAAAGCAGTAGAATTGTTGACCCTTTCCTCACAAGGAGCACCAAAAAGTATGGAAGAGGCAAGCAAGAAGAGGTACCAGTTTTGGGAAACACAACCTGTTCCTAAAATAAGTATGTATATTTGAATGCATAAGAATTGCTTTTAGTTCACATCATTTTCTGAATCAGCATTATATTTAAACTGATATAAACTTGTCTTATGCTAAGGTACAAATATTGGCAGTAATTGTAGTTAATTTGATGATTTTTATACAACCGCAAAAATTAAAAAAATTTTGGTCGTATATTGGTATCACGTCAGTGTCGTCGTGCCAGGAAGTTGGTTTTCTGAATAAGTGGACCCCAGCAACCCATCAACATGAAGAGATACCAGTTGGTTGATACTGCATTGAGCATTATTTTTATACGACCGCAAAAATTTTAATTTTTTGGTCGTATATTGCTATCACGTTGGCATCTGCGTCGTTGTCGTCGTCCGAATACTTTTAGTTTTCGCACTCTTAACTAGTGTTGGATAATCGGTTGAAATTATCAACCGATTATCTATTACAATTGGTTGACACCAACCAACCGACTATCGGTTATAATCGCATCATAATACCTTGCCCTTTTTTCAAATGAAATCATGCATTTAGTCTCATTGTACATGTCTAATGTGTATATTCCTTATCATTGCAGAGTTTATATATTCATATTTGATCTTTTGTTTCCTTTTCATATTCTGTTGTACTAAATTATAATCCTGGTACCTTTGATAACTATTTATTTAGCAGTTAAAACAATAATTAATAAGAATCAAGATTCATATTGATCTCATAATTATAACATTAATTACCAACAGTGACACTAACATTTCTAAATTTCAATTGTGTAACTCACAGTACAATTTCAATAACATAGCTGTATAAACATTTGAATGCTTCTAATTACATGAATTAAGAAAAGATATATAAAGTTTTAAACTTTAAGAAATTTAAGATTAAAAGAAAAAAATAAAACAATGCATTTGCATTTGCACAGTAAACAAAGGGGATTAAGCCAATGTCTGTTAATTCGTGTATAATGCTTTTTTTTCACTTTTGTAATCATTATTTTTTTATGTCAATTGTGTCATTCGTGCGTCTGCATTTATAATTGCAAGAATGCGGAATTATTACATAGTTGAACCGTATCCGATTCGTGACTCTTATATTTTTCAATATGGCTGACAAATTTCGGAAAATTTACAAAAATAAACGATGTTTGGCAAGCAATTTGGAAAGGAATATGACGTTTTTGATGCTACAAATAGATAAAAAATTAATAAAAGGCAATTTGCAACACGTTCTAATGAAGCAAAGAAATTATTTTGTCTAAAATCAGAATGATTTTATGTACGCTCTCAAGTTGCAAGTACCGGTATAATTTGAAAGAAAGTATTTCATACAAAGTTAAATAAAATTAATATTCCATCAATCTGCAAATATTTATAGTCAATGCATTTGTCACGTTTATAAAGAAGGAAATTGGTTATGTCTTTAATTATAGGATGTTTAACATTGTTATTGTCATCGATCCTGATATTTTTTGTTATTATTTGTTTGTTGCACATGTAAAATGCAAACCGGAAACGGACCGGAGGTTGATAAGCTAAAGTCCGGAAAACTTTAACGACAATCGATCAAAAAAAATCTCAATCGATTATCGACATCGCCAGGCCCAACCAACTGATTTCCGACTTATTCCGATCATCGGAACAACACTACTCTTAACTTTAGTAAAAGTGAATAGAAATCAACGAAATTTTAACACAAGGTTTATGACCACAAAAGGACGGTTGGGATTGATTTTGGGAGTTTTGGTTCCAACAGTTTAGGAATTAAGGGCCAAAAAAGGGCCCAAATAAGCATTATTCTTGGTTTTCGCACAATAACTTTAGTATAAGTAAATAGAAATCAATGAAATTTAAACACAAGGTTTATGACCACAAAAGGAAGGTTGGGATTGATTTTGGGAGTTTTGGTCACAACATTTTAGGAATTAGGGGCCAAAAAGGGCCCAAATAAGCATTTCCTTGGTTTTCGCACCATAACTTTAGTATAAGTAAATAGAAATCTATGAAATTTAAACACAAGGTTTATGACCATAAAAGGAAGGTTAGTTTTGATTTTGGGAGTTTTGGTCCCAACAGTTTACGAATAAGGGGCCCAAAGGGTCCAAAATTGAACTTTGTTTGATTTCATCAAAAATTGAATAATTGGGGTTCTTTGATATGCCGATTCTAACTATGTATGTAGATTCTTAAATTTTGGTCCCGTTTTCAAATTGGTCTACAATAAGGTCCAAAGGGTCCAAAATTAAACTTAGTTTGATTTTAACAAAAATTGAATCCTTGGGGTTCTTTGATATGCTGAATTTAAAAATGTACTTAGATTTTTAATTATTGGCCTAGTTTTCAATTTGGTCCAAATGGGGGTCCAAAATTAAACTTTGTTTGATTTCATCAAAAATTGAATAAATGGGTTCTTTGATATGCCAAATCTAACTGTGTATGTAGATTCTTAATTTTTTGTCCAGTTTTCAAATTGGTCTACATTAAGGTCCAAAGGGTCCAAAATTAAACTAAGTTTGATTTTAATAAAAATTAAATTCTTGGGCTTATTTGATATGCTTTATCTAAACATGTACTTTGATTTTTGATTATGGGCCCAGTTTTCAAGTTGGTCCAAATCAGGATTCCATATCAAGTATTGTGCAATAGCAAGAAATTTTCAATTGCACAGTATTGCACAATAGCAAGAAATATCTAATTGCACAATATTGTGCAATAGCAATTAATTTTCAGTTGGAGTTATCTTTCTTTGTATAGAATAGTAGTTGATAATATATGTTGGAAATTTGCCAGACATGACTATGATGTCATTTTCTATTTTTATTTGCCAATAACTTTATGTAAATAACTTCATTGAAAATATGCCAATATAAAATGTTGCTGATGAAGCTTTTTTTCCTTATCTTATCTAAAATGTTTTTAGATAATGTATGTTGGACATTTGCCAGACATGACTATGATGTCATTTTCTATTTTTATTTGCCAATAACTTTATGTAAATAACTTCATTGGAAATTTGCCAATATAAAATGTTGCTGATGAAGTTTTTTTTATTGTTTTATACAATAAACAATGTATATTCACTTTTACTACCAACCAATCTTTACCATTCAGTGATTACAAGCACTTTATTTTACATTTTAATATTTTATGATGTATTTAAAAGAGTAGTTATTGTTGCAAACTCCATTAGAAATTTGAATTGATATTTGATATTAAATTTTTCTCATTTCAGATTTCATAAATAAAAAGAAAATTTCTTCAAACATTTTTTTTGAGAGGATTAATATTCAACAGCATAGTGAATTGCTCAAAGGCAAAAAAAATTTTTTAAGTTCATTAGACCACATTCATTCTGTGTCAGAAATCTATGCTGTGTCAACTATTTAATTTTAGATTTAAATAAGTTTGAAGAAGAAATCTTTAATTGATTTGTAAAATCTTGACATTTGTTTTGTGTAAAAAAAACCCATGTAATGTCAAAAATTTGATCACAATCCAAATTCAGAGCTGTATCACGCTTGAATGTTTTGTCCATACTTGCCCCAACTGTTCAGGGTTCGACCTCTGCGGTCGTATAAAGCTGCGCCCTGCGGAGCACCTGGTTGTTAGATTTAATCAGATTGAAAACCAATTAGTTAAGATTTTCTCAATATTTGCTTTTGTCAGATTTTGAATTACTGTTCATTTTTGGGGCTGAGTAAGGATATTCCCATCTATTGTCATTAGTCTTTACAAAAACTCAACAATGTTTGTATGTACATATATATCATATTTTAGATGAGAAAATCCACGCCTCCGAAAACCAAGAGATAGAAACTGACAAACCAACTGAGGAAATCCGACAGGATCCATACTCATTACCAGGAGGTTTCCAGTGGGATACACTAGATCTCAATGATCCTTTAATTGTAAGATATGTCAGAGTACAAGGAAAATTAATAAATTAATATAAAGTTTGTGTGGCTCTGAGAGAAGAGCTTAATTATAACTACTACACTATATACACTGCCATATGGTCACATCTCCACATCCTGGCATTTTATGTGAATGATATTGCTGCAAATCTCCTTCAACACAGAGCTTTGGCTCATACTGAACAGCAAGCTATAAAGTGCAGGGGTAGAAATAAGAAAAGACCATTGACTTGCCCAAAGGGCAAGTCAATATCTAGATTAACTTGCCCTTGTATCTGTTAACTTGTCCGACTAATGCGGACGGCAAAGCCGTCCGCGCCGACGAGCATAGCACTTACGGCGAGGGGTCTGGGGCCGCTTAAGGCCCCCAGAAGCTCTGGGGTAAATGGTGCCAAATCCTGCATTCTAGACCTCTCCTGGCAGATGATTTTAAGTTTCTATACACCCTTTTTTAAACAAAAACTTTTACTTTTACAAAAAAAAGTGACAAAAAAATTTCAGATGTACATGTAGAAACTGACCCAATTGTCAAATTTCCTGTAAAAAATATGCTTCATTCTAAACAATGCAATTATAATTTATTTTACATTGTTGACGTTGGATTCTTTAAGTTTTTTTAAAGGGGGGACATAATTTACTAAAAAGTTTTCCATTTGTTTCTTTCTACTTTCATTTTTAAATCAACTCAAAAGTCGTTTGCAAAACACGTTCTGATTGGATCATTGTATCGACTTCCTTTCACGATTAGTAGCGGAAATCCCCGAGCAGGTGCGACTGAACATTCTAAAACGACGGCGCTCATTGGCTTACGCATAGGAATTGACCAATAGAATTATTCGGGACAAACTACGATGTTTACGATTTTCCTGGCATGCGCATATGAAATAAATAAAGACGGCGAAAATAGTAATACAATAATAAACAGTTGTACATCATACAAAATTACGTCTGACATAGTTATACAAATATTTTATTGGCACAAATTCATTAACAATAAATGGTTAAGACCTATTGCATATATTTATTATATTAATTGACATGATAGAATGAAACACAAACACAAAATTTCAACTTGCCCGGCGGACAACTATGTGATGAGATTCACTTGCCCGCTGCAGATTTTAGTTGCCTCGGGCAAGCGGGATAGCGCTTATTTCGAACCCTGAAGTGCCACGAAATGACTACTGTAAAACCACTCAGGTCTAACAAATTTTGAAAACAAGAAACCAGAAACGCCAACAAAAAACAACCACTGAACAACAGGCTCTCTCAACAGGATAATACACATGTATGCATAAAACTTCTATGAGTATTCAGTATACATGATCAGTTTATTTAGACAAAGAAAATGAAAATATGCCTGAAAGTATCGACTTCCTTGCTGCATGTGCTCTTCAGCTGTTTTATTTTTACATTATACAACAGACTTGGCATCTGTGAATTATATTTGATGATTTTTGTTTGATTTTAACAGTTAAAAGAACTGTACACATTACTGAATGAGAATTATGTAGAAGATGACGACAACATGTTTAGGTTTGACTACTCACCAGAATTCTTACAATGGTAAGTTGATAGACCATGTTTGAATAAATTACTCAAGAATTCCTAAAACAAAAAGCAGGGATAACATGCTGCTGATTTGATTACTCACTAGAATACAGCAGAAATAACATAATCACAAGATTTCTTATACTGTATAGTGGGTTGTTTTAGCAGGTGTTAAATTTCATGATTTTCATTGAATGAGGTATAAAAAATATTTTGGCAGATTCAAATCTTTTATACAAATCCAATGTGCATGCACTTTTAAACTGATAATTTTGTTCTATTCACCAAAAGAAGCTAAAATATACACCCTGCCAAAATAACCTGCTTAACATTAATAGTGTTGTAAGTTGCATATATAGTTGAGCTCTCAGTGATTACAGTGGCATCTCATATGTGCTATTTCATTAAAACATAACACTATACAGTCAGACTTTGCTATGATAACAGAAAAGTGAGGGGTCAACAGACACAAATTATATAAAATCTGATAAACTGATGAACATCACAACACAATCTTTAAGAAATTGGTAAATTACAACGATTATCACGTATTGACTGCTACATTGCTAAATTTTACGGATGCCATTACAAGTTGGTTGACCGTTATGGAATAACCGTTTCACAAATGATATCGGATATGTTCCTTACGTCGTAACTACAATCCCCTTCCCTTTCATGAATCTGACCTTCCGAATTAAGACTATTTACCAGATTTGTTATCACATAAGCAACACAACGGGTGCCACATGTGGAGCAGGATCTGCTTACCCTTCCGGAGCACCTGAGATCAACCCTAATTTTTGGTAGGGTTTGTGTTGTTTATTCTTTAGTTTTCTATGTTGTGTCATGTGTACTATTGTTTGTCTTTTTCTTTTTTAGCCATGGCGTTGTCAGTTTATTTTCGATTTATGATTTTGACTGTCCCTTTGGTATCTTTCGTCCCTCTTTTATACCAAACATAACTTTTCTCCACATTTATCATCCTGGTTCAATTCATCAAGTTTGATTCCAATATAGATCATGTAAATTTTCACCCATATTAGTTAAATGTGCAAATGTGTGTGTTTTTTCCAAAAATAAAGAGCAGAAAGCAGGAGATTGCATCAAAAATTTCAAAAGAGTTCAAAATCTTGCATGTCTTAATTTGCGTTTGAAAGAAGTTTAATTAGGTCAGTGTCTGAATATGAAATGAGTGGAATAAAAGATTATATTTCTACTTTATTAATGAGGTCATTTTTAAAACTGAATCTGTTATTGTTACAGGGCATTACAGCCTCCCGGTTGGAGAAAAGATTGGCATTGTGGTGTACGAGCTTTGAAGAGTGCAAAACTTGTAGGATTTATCAGTGCAGTTCCAGCAAATATTAAAATATATGAAAAGTAATTCCGTTAAAAATTAAGATAAAAAAATCAGAATTTCTATCCATGAAATTTTTATTGAGAGACATTGGTTAATGAACTTTAAGACATTTTTGCCTAGTTGGTCTTATAAAGATTAAGAAATTTACCAAACTGAATATTCATCTCAGAATTTGATGATAAGTAGGTTCTTTTAGATTTATAATAGTGTTTTGAACAAAATCATTCCCGACAGTAAACCATATCTCTTTTATGTTTTACCTATAGTTTCAGGATAACTGATGTTTGAAAAATTTTAGATTTTTTTTTATTTATTTGTCAAATATTTCAATTATAACAACAATATATCACCATTATTCATTATACATTTATACATCTTAATATCTTGTTTTTCTTTTTAGAACAAAACATTTAGTAGAAATAAATTTTTTGTGTGTTCACAAGAAGTTACGATCAAAAAGAGTGGCTCCTGTGTTGGTTAGAGAGATTACCAGACGTGTACACACACATGGGTTATTTCAAGCTGTCTACACAGCTGGTGTAGTACTTCCAAAACCGGTGGCATGTTGTAGGTCAGTACATTTCTATTTTTATTTTTCAGCATGCTCTTTGAATAAGATTTAAAACTTAAAAACACATAAAGTTAGTTTTATAACCTTTAATAATTAGAAAAAAAAAGATTTTGATTAAACCATAAACATTCTGATACTCTGCTTCAACTAAAAATGTGAAATAAAGGCAAGGCATTGTAGAATATAATGTTTTCTTTGAAATGATATTTTTTCAAAAAAACAAAAAATTTGTACTTATTTTGATGTAGAACTGGTGACTAACTTGACATTTTGTTTTTATATTTCAGATATTGGCATAGATCATTAAATCCTAGGAAATTAATTGAAGTAAAGTTTTCACATTTAAGTAGGAATATGACAATGCAAAGAACATTAAAGCTTTACAAGTTACCTGATGTAAGTTATATACGACATTGGTTTCCAACATACAACTTGTTGTGTCACCTGACAACACAAGTGACACATAAGGATAACTTTTGTTGTCCTTAGTCATCAATATCATAGTTGTCTGTATCTTCATAGTCTGAGCCAAACTAAATGGTAATCCACAACTGAATTATTACAAATGTGCGTAGATTCTACAACAGGACATGAAGTTGTACACCTACTATTTTTAATTTCTTTTTTTTTATGGGGATTTCCAATTAAAAATCATGAACACAGCAATTTCTGCTGATATTATTTTGCAAGCGACACTCTGCTTGAAGAGGCAATTATTCATTCAAATTGATGATGAGATTTACAAATTTCGTTTTTTTTTCAATTTTGATTCGAGTGATGAAAAGAAAACCTTATAGAACTAAAAAATGTTAGAACACAATCATTGTTTAGCATACAAAACTGGCAGTAATGATGTATTTTGTACTGGATTCCAAGTGATATTTTAGAAAAAAACCTCATCTGTCATTCTACTCAGCTGATAAAGGCAACTCCCATCATAGCCAAAACAATTTTTAATTTTGATCAATTCCAAAATGCAAAGATTTATTTTTTGAAAGAGCCTGGTTTTTGCTATTAAGAACTAAAACTAAACAGGATTAAATGGGCTGTATAGTGGTCATTATTTTCATTCCATATATATATGGGCAAACATACAGGCTCATGTAAAAAAGACATTAATGATATCCAAATATAAGATAAATGTTTGTTTTGACATAAGATATTTTATATAATTTGTAAACAGTTATAATTTGTTTTGTTTTTGGATACATATTTTGATTCTGATGTGTCCGTTTCAGACTCCAAAAACTCCCGGTTTTAGGAAGTTCACCCCAACAGATGTTCCAGAAGCTTATAAATGTTTGAAAAAGGTAAGCTTTAATCATGATAATAGAAGATTTATATGTTATGTAAATTAGGTAATTTTGTTTGACCATGTAAAACATCTAGCATTAAGTTATATAACATAAACAAGTGTATATAAATAAGAATATATGGTCCAATTGCCAATGAGACAAATCTCCATCCAAGTTACAATGTGTTAACAAAGGTCAACAAGGAGCATTGGCTCACATCAAACAGCAAGCTTTAAAAGCCCCCAAAATGACGAGTGTAAAACAATTCAATCAGGAAAACCTACGGTCTTATATATAAAAATATCAAGACTAGAAACATTTGTGAACCACATCAACAAACGACAACCACTGAACAACAGGCTCCTTGGGTAGCATTTTTAAAGATTATGACTATGACAGTGGACATATGCAGTGTTCTCCCCAGGGACTTTTAGCATCATAGTAATGTGATGCTTTAATCTTAAATGTGATGCTATCTGAAGTGGTTTTCTTAAAGATCATGTTATGGATGTGATGCTATAATTTTTAGAAAGGAGATGATATTTCAGTTCCCCCTGTTAACCAGGATCTTAAATGAAATATCTGGGGAGAACACTGACTATGGCTGAGTTAGTTGAGCTAGATCTCAACCCCTTCCCTTTTAATCTTTACTTTACTTTATAGTAACAGGGCTCACACTACTTCAGAATTATAGGGAGAAGTGACTTCTCTTTTTGAAACTGATAGGGAGAAGTGGTGAGATTTGAAAGAGAAGTGCTCATTCGTGCGGTGCGCTACAATTTTTGGATTTTACAATAGTATAAAGGGCCATATGTAAATAATGTTCTTTTTATGTTGTTCAATTCATATGAGTAAAAAATTACAATTAAAGTAACATTTGAAACTTAAGGTTCTTGTGAGAAACTACCAACTAGATATCTAGCACTAAAAAAAAAAATTATTTTAAAAAATGTAAAGAAATTATAATATATCAATTACATGATTACAATTTAATTAAAAATTATCTTGTGTATGAAATTCAGTGTTTCTCATAAAAATATATAAAAGTTATTAAGCTGGGCCATAATATATTGATATTAGTATAATAGTCTCAGAGTTAAGCAACTTTAATCAATAGTTTGAAACAATCCGTAAAAAATATAGGGAATTATATACACCAATCAATTAGATGTAACCAAAAGTCTCTTAATGCGTGTGGAATGCGTAATTTTCCCCTTTGGGATCAATATTCTTCTGTCAGCTGTTCCATCCGTGCGTCCGTGGTAAATATTGTAAAAGTACGGATTTCGGTCATAGCTGGTCCGGTTCAGATCCGTATTTTAGAAATCGGTCAATGGCGGACGAATGCAAGAAAATTTACAAAAATAAACGATGTTTGACAAGTTATTTGGAAAGGAACATGACGGTTTTAATGCAATAAATGGATTAAACATTTACTGGAGGCAACTTTTATCACGTTTAAATGAAGTAACAAACTTATTTTGCCGCCGAAATTTAGGTTAATGTACGTTTTCGAGTAACAAGCACTGAAACTTGCGGGAATGCAGGAAGTGATAAAAAGTTGTATTTTTATCAAATAACCTGCTACACACTGCGAAGACAATGCTTCAACCTCTTTTCTAAAGATAATGAATCGTTTATGTCTGAATTTCTTTAATTATCAGTAAAAAATTGATGTTTCATCAACTTGGTAAAAATTGAAAATGTCCGATGACGGAAGCGACTGAAAGCGACTGTCATCAAAAACAGGGCGACTTGATTTCGCTTTTGGGGGTCGGGGAAAGCGAAGTGACGATCGGGAAGGCGACTTCTTCGCCCAAGTCGCCTGGTAGCGTGAGCCCTGTAGTAAGTAATGAAAAAGTACTTGGTAATCTGAGGCACCTTGAAAACACAGGTTAACATAATAAGTATAAGGTTTACTTTGTCTGTCCATATGTGCATCCTGATATTGGTTTCCTTTCTATAATTTTACTTAGCCTCAATCAAAATTTGAACCTTCACAACAGCCTTACCACCAAACACAGATCAAGTTCAAATTTTGGTTGTGTCACTCTTAATGTTCTTGAATTATGTCCCTGTATCGACTTGCGTATGTACAAAACAAAAGGGGGTGTTTCTGGTAGTGATTACATGTTCTTGGCTATGTATAAAGATCTAATTATTAAACATTTACTACAAGGTATGTTAATTACATTATAATTTCTTTTACAGTATTTACTGAAGTTTGATTTGGCACCTTTATTTACAGAAGAAGAATTTAGACATTGGTTTATACCTCGACCTGGAATAATTGATTCATTTGTAGTTGAGGTATTAAAGAAGATTTAAGCAATTGAAATAATGAAGGCATTTTATTGTTTATTTGCATTAGTCCACAGACTTATCTTTTTAATTTGAATCTGTTTTGTTTAGTATTTTGTCATTGTATGTACAGTTGTATATGCAACATTTTTCACTTTCCTATTGCTTAACAATTTTATAGCAAAACCATTTACTTTGCAATTTCTTCCTGAGGAGTTGAAGCATATATTAACAAATATTTACTACTTGATATTATACAAATGGATGGTTGTAACTTTTACCATTCATTTATGGTCCTTTGATAGTTTGTTTAATTTTCTATGGTTTCCATGCTATTCATTAACAGTTTTTGCATATCATCTTAAAAATTAAAATTATATAAAGTTTAACAGCAAAAACATTAAAAAACAAGATCTACAAATAAGTTAGCTGAGGAACCGTAGCTCTTAGGTCCTTATGTTATTTTTTGACTATTTGCAGACCATAGAGCTACAGATGTTTCCTATTTCAAAATGTTCAGAATTGCAACCCAGGTTCAGGTCCCACTTATTTCCTAAATAAATATTGTTTATAATCTGTGCAAAGCTTATCAATACATATACAGTCGACTCTCGTTATGTCGAAGTCAGCCGGACCAGAGAAATATTTCGAGATACAACGAACACCGGAAGTTCGACAATCTAAGGGACACAACTCTTGCTTAGCTTGATAAAGCTAAAATAAATCCGGGTGAATATGGCAAGGGGATTGATATTCTAGTATCAGATCGATGTATTTGTATGTCACAGTCTTTTATTATTATAATGACATTATATGTACTTATTCAATTGTTTCAATTAAAAAAAAATCCTATGGCTTTTCCAAGAGAGTAATTTCCAATCGATAGTTTCGTTATTCAGGTCGGTTATAGCTGACAAAATTGTTAATTCTCAGATACAAGAGATTTAAGAAAATTTTGATTTTTATCCATTTTGTTTTATCTCACTCTTTCTTTTCAAAAGAAAATATAACAAGATTAAAGACGCCGTTTGAGTAGTTTTTAGGTGATCATCAACGGAAGCCATAATCCTCACTTTATACACACCCAAGCTCATTAGTGTAAATCACAAATTAATTGTTTTGTAAACATTTTAAATACTTTTTCATGAACATTAACAATGTATCACTAATTATCTATCAAAATTCTATAAAAGATAATCTTAGGTAAACACTCATGGAAATAGCATGTCATAAATCAATACAGTGGTCCGTGACCATTTAAATCCCAGAGGTCATGTTTTGACACGTGTATTAGTTCGAGATAAAAAATGAATTTTGAATGCTTTGTTTACCTTGGGACCGTAAATTTAGTTCGACTCAACTGAAATTTCGACTCATACAATTTCGACTCATCAGGAGTCAAATTACATACTTTTGTATGGAATAAAGTTCGGGACCACGTGAAAACTTCGACTCATCTGAAATTTCGAGTCAACCGAGTTCGAGACAACGAGAGTTAACTGTAGTTCGTTTCGTTAGATATTTTTCTAGGATATGACGTACCGATTTATGTTTGAATATTCATTTCCTTAACACTATCATCTAATTATTTCCATTTGTATACACTCTCCACCTATTTTGTTCGGCCATATTGGATCTCTTTGTGACGTCACGAAAAAGAAGAAAAGATAACTCCCATAGGAAAACATGTGTTGGTTTGTTTACGTTGTCTTTTATTTTATTTTCATGACTTTTTGAATGAATGTACGTTAACCCTTTCACCGATTGCTGCCCAGAGAGAAGCTACTCTGAGACGATGGCTTCCCTGGCTACTATTACTCAAGTGGGAGATCCTCATAATAAATGTCAATAAAAACTTGTTTGTAGTTATTTGTGTATTTATTTCATTCACTAACACCATGTTCACAGATTTGTTCATGTTTTGATAATTTTTTCTTCATAAAATATTCAAATTTTCGGCATTATCTAGGTGAAATTCTCAAAATTCTGCTCTTAGACCCCAAATTGTAATTTTTAAACCCAAAACGGCAAAATTTTGAAAATTTTTATGAGGCTGTACAAATTCCTCACACTGAACGATGTCCATTCCAAGTGTTTTGTACATAAAACAACATTTTACATAAAAAAAGTATACTAGTTTGGCTTCAATTCTTCCATATTCTTTCAAAAAAAATGTTCCCTCATTTCAAATTCTCGTAAATTCCGTAAATTTCGTCTGATTTTGACACGGTTTTCAACAAACGGAAGCGCCATGTTTACACTTTCATCCGGGTATTCATCAAAGAAAGATAACTCATGTTTGCACTGTTTTGAGCGGGAAACATAAAAGATGTATTCCGATCCCGGTAAAACGGGATTCATCCTCAGCTGTCTGAAGCGTGAATTCCGGTAAACCGGGACTCATCGGCGAAAGGGTTAAATTAAAGTTAAATAATAACGGAAAATAATAATTCTTTCAAGCTATTTAAATATTTCGTATGAGTAAATGTTGTAAAGTCTTAAAAACACTCTATTCTCGCTTAGAAATAAGTAAACAAACCAACACATGTTTTTCTATCAGAGTTATCTGTTCTTGTTTTTCGTAGGCGTTCCTCACCTCCAACATAGGAGATCGATGATATTTGAGTTATCTTTTCTTGATTTTTATGCAGTTAATCTGCATTATGCGAGCACCCTAGATTTGTGGTCTACCCAAAAAATGCTGAAATACTTGCCATTGTTATTATCTAGCTGGCTACTATGTTATATATAACTAATTGAACACTTTTTATTCTAGGATATAAAAAATATTACCATAAAAACGTTAAATGGTCGTCGATTTTCCCAAAAGTTTTGAAGTTGCACATAGGAAGTAGTGCTCATTAGGAATTCTTATGTAGTTTATTATCGCCTGTGCTTTTGGCTAAGATGTCAAAAAACAATTGTACGAAATATTTAATCGCCGAAAATCTTTTAAGACAAGTAGTTAAGATTTCCCAAATGGCAAAAGTCGTAGGAATATTGTTTGTCGTCAATACGTAGTACAACTACGTCAGTAGTCTATTATATAATAAGTTCAACTGTTCATGCTGTTGGCGGCAATTTCAAATTAGAAGACGAAATTCGTATCTTTTCAATTTGGAGGCAGGGGTTCAAATTAGCGGTGGTCCGAGGTCCGCGACCTCCCACTTTCGAATCGGTTACTAGCCACGCCCGACAGGCCTTCCACTCTGAGACAACTATATCAGTTATAGTAGTCTCAGTTCCACTTGAAAGAAAATAAAAAATAGCTTTGCAAACCTTTTCGCCAAAGTCTCCAAATCAATGATCTCAAAACTTATTTTAATCAGTATTATTCATGACAGCGATGTCAATTTTGTTCAATCGCTAGCTATATACAGAAAATCGCCGACAAAAAATGTGTTAATACGAGTAAAATCGTATCTGACTGACAAAAACAACATTGAAACACAATGACAATGGCTGCCGTGAAAAGACAATTACAATTTCGGATCCGATTCCGGAAGCGGATAAGGGTAATTCCGGGTTTTTGGCGAATCCAGGCAGGTGACAAAATACATCTATGCATGGTAAATGAATATAAACACTAGAATTGAAAACCAAAAGATATATGTAAAAGAAAGAAAACGCAGAAAATATTTTAAACAGAAACTCAAAATTACTTTTGACAAATTTTAATGTCAAAATCCAATACAATGTGACAGCTGGGAACAGTATATCTAACAATATATATGTTCCTGGTCACAGTTTAAATTTTCTTTATCAGTGATAAATGTTGATAATGCATGTAAGATACTTTTAAAGTGTAAACATATTACTGCAATTTTGAAGGGGTATTTTTTTTTCTCAATTTTGAAAGACCAGTTAAAGTAGCTGGAAGATTCTTACTTTATTTTCACAAATAACTACCTGAATGTAGGCAAATCATATGATATATAGGTGGCGTCCTTTGGGCCACTCTACCCCTCCTGTTTGATAACTTTGAAACGGATGACCTCTCAACCATATACATTCATGTATTTGACTATATATATAACTAATCAAATGAAATATAAGGGGAGTCCATGGGGTGACCCACCCCCTCCTGTTTGGGAACTTACGAAACGGTCGAGATCCCCACCCCTAAACAATATATATTCATGTATGGGTCAATATAACTAATTAAATGAAATATAGGGGGAGTCCCCCTACCCCCTCCTGTTTGAGAACTTGGAAACCGATGAGATCCCCACCCCTAAACCATATATATTCATGTGTGGGACAATATAACAAATCAAATGAAATATAGGGGAAGTCCCTGGGGTCATCCTATCCCTTCCTGTTTGAGAACTTGAAAACCCTCGAGATCCCCACCCCTAAACCATATATATTCATGTATGGAACAATATAAAAAATCAAATGAAATATAGGGGAAGTCCCTGGGGTCACCCTACCCCTTCCTGTTTGAGAACTTGAAAACCCTCGAGATCCCCACCCCTAAACCATATATATTCATGTATGGGACAATATAACAAATCATTTACATTTACTATGGGCAGGTCAGTCAGACCTCACCTTTGATCCTTGTAGTAGTGAACATTTGTCTGATTTGTGTCGCATAACTATTGTACTATAGAACACAAACTCAGTTTTCTTTACAGGGAAACCAGTCCATTCATACTATTACATGTTCGTACTAAGTCAACACGTACTACTAACAGTCAACTAAAACCAACGTTAACTACCAACCAGAACAACTACAATCATTGCGAATTTGTACCACTGCAGACTCACCATAAAAAATATACATTTATATATTCATTGCTATTGAAACCTTGATAACATATAAATTATTTGCCTTAATAATTAAGTCATTAGATAAACATAAATGTACAATATATGAATGTTTAATGCCACATCAGAGGCGGATTTAGAGGGTTTTTCAGTGCCCCCCCTTTCCATTTTTGAGAAAAAATTTGGTTGATTATATAGGGAATCACTGAAGCATGACTGGAGCAGGTCCCCTGTTAGGCAGGCAGTGGGCCCCCACTTATGAAAATTTCTGGATCCGCCACTGCACATAATTACGTTTACCTGTTTTTTGGTTAACTGCCTTCAGCGCTTACAGCGCTTTGATTATGACTTCACGACGAGATTCATTGTCATTCACTAAATTGATTAAATTATGGTGTAATTTTTATGTTTTTACTTTCAGAGAAATGGTGAGGTGACAGACTTTGTTAGTTTTTATACTCTGCCATCTACTGTAGTCCACCATCCTGTTCATAAGACATTGAAAGCTGCCTACTCATTTTATAACGTCAGTGGTAAGACACCATGGTTTGACCTGATGCAGGATGCACTTATAATAGCTAAGACAGTAAGTTTGTATGAAGACATGATTGTAATATAAAATTTGTAGTCTAGGATTTCCTTAAAAGTTAATTCAGCATTATTCAGCTTCTGACAGTCATTTTCAGATCCACCCAAAGGTTTTCTCTATATGATTTAACTTGTGATCACTTGACTAACATTATCAGCACAGTCAAATTATTTTCACACAAACTCTTCATTTCAACTGTTAACAAAGGTTGTTTTAATTTGTTCAACTACTTGTATTTAGTGTTCAGTACCCAAAGACAAAATGAGAATTGAAGCTGGTTTACAACAGGTAGCTGATATGGGGAGAATTCCTTTTTTTCATTCCTTTCAGTTTTCAATTGAAAACTCATCAACTTATTTCTCCAGGAAAAATAAAAAATTTCAAAAATTTTCTAGTTTTCTTCAAATTTACTATCCACCAATTTTTCCATTGCAGGCAAGAATAATAACTCTACCTAATGAAAACACTAAAACATTTTTGTCATGGGTGAAATCAGAAAAATGTTACACTTAAGAAAGCCATTAATTGTAGAAATTTTTGTATTTTATAAAATTCTTTCAATTTTATTTTGTTACTTGTTGAGAATCAAGACAGTACAACTGAATATGTAATGACATTCTTAAAATCTTGGTTTTTGGTTCAGAATGAAATATAAAAAGATATTTGTTATAGAAAACATCAATATAATCACTGATATTTGTCACTGGTTATAAAGCAATCAATCTTATCAAATAATCACTGCATATTTATTGTAATCTAATCTTGCATGTCAATACTGCACAGGGACCTTGGTGGCCCAGTGGTCTAAGTAGTTACTACTGTATTCACTAGCCAGTCAACACTGAGGTTGTGCGTTCGAACCCGGCTTATGCTGGTGCACTCCACTCCAATCCTAATCCACTAGGATTGACAGTTTTCCTATCGAAAAATGGTGGTTTTCTTCGGGCACTTCCTCCACCAAAAAAAAACTGGCTGCCTTGAAACAGCCTAAAAACGTTGCTTAAATGTGGCATTAAAAACACATCAAAATAAAAAAATAAATTCAATACTGCTCATACTAAGAGGGCTTACTTCTTGGATTATGTCACATCTTTTAATATATAATACTATTTGTATTTTAGATGGGGTTTGATGTTTTTAATGCCTTAGATTTAATGGATAACAAACAGTTTTTAGAGAAGTTAAAGTTTGGAATCGGAGATGGAAACTTACAATACTATTTATATAACTGGAAATGTCCACAGATGAATCCAGAAAAGGTGAGAATTTTAAGTCATTTTGTTTACCCTGTCCACCGTACAGTATTTAATCAATTCAGAATATTGCAGTTATGAAAATTAAATATAGTTTATAATCTTAAAATTGAGATTTGAAATTTGGGATATGTCAAAGAGACAACAACATGACCAAAGAGCAGATAACAGCCGAAGGCCACTAATGGGTCTTTAACACAGGGAGGAAAACCCTCATAGATGAATTGAAAAAAACACATGAGACTAACAAAGGCCAGAGGCTCCGGACTTGGGACAAGCGCTAAAATTTTGAGGTTTTGTGAGACACGTATATATATATATATATATATATGATCACCACATCAATAGAAATGTCAATTGAAAGAATCCTTTGTTTTTCCAAATAAAAAGATGTAGATAAATGTTCTTGGTTTTACATTTGTTCCTTTGAACCTTGTTAAAATAATGGCAATGGTTAGTGAGTAAAAAAACTGTTTGGAATAACTTGATTTTGTTTTTGATTGTAGATTGGTCTAGTTCTTCACTAGCATTAACCAGTACAAGTCATATGTCCTGTGATTTAGAACTTTAAGACATGAACTCCTGAAGTAGATCTGATTTACTTACAGAATCAAACCAGTTGTGCATTTCATTGCTTCAAAATACTTGTGAAAGAAAAGGTGAAATAGGAGAAAACATGTGTTGTGTTTGTTTTTATTCTGATATTAAAATGTTAGTTTCTATTGAAATTGTGTGAAGAAGTAAAGGTGATCATGCTTGAACAAGAGTTGTCTACTTTATTATTGATGTTAAGTGTATTTGTTGAAAAGAAAGGGAAAGTTATTGAAAGGATTAATGAAGTCTCCTGTTACATCTTTCTCATTAAATGGCTAAATGATGTCTCACGTTACATCTTTTTCATTGAATGACTTAATGAAGTCTCCCATTACATCTTTTATATTAAATATTATTGAAAGTAAGATATGGTTGTACAAGATTGATAATTGTTTAGGAAGTCTTGTTTTTGTATGTATTAAGCATTACAAATCATGCCACCAATCATTCGCCAGCATTATAGAACTAATGATACATATTGCTTGGGAAAGGTACATATAAGTTTGTAATATATCACATATATCAGATGTATATGGTATGATAAAACTTGAATGTGATTTTCACAAGCCTTAATTATGATAGCATTTGTCATTTTAATGTGCCATGATGTTTTAATAGAAATGTATTAATTTCCAAGCTACCATTCACTATTCCAACATTGACAATTTGATAACAGATTATTTATTACTATAGAAAGAAACATTTTAAGGGGGGAAAAACATTTTGGAATAAGTTCTTGTTTATTTGCTAAGTTACTATAAAGTTTAATGCTGTATTACTATAGACACTCTTTACATGTGAGATTAGTAATTCTTTGATCATTAACTTGTGAGGTAAAGATTTATGTAAACTACATGGGAAGTAAAGATTTCAATGACCTGTACATGTGAGGTCAGGTTTTCTTTGATCTTTACATGTGAGGTCAGTATTTGACCTTTATGGGGCAGGTCAGGATTACATGAAAAAGTTTTAGCAAGCTCGTCCCTCTTGACAGTCACATGACTTTTATCAACCTTAATATTTTGAACAAATCCTTGAACCTTGTTCTTTTAAAAAAATCACCAGCTTAATTCCCTGATATTGATTTAGTTCAGGAAGGCAAATAATAACCTAATGAACCAACGATAGTAGAGAATGATTGATATCTGTCTTCATTTAATGTAAGTAATGCTTGTATGGCGTGTCCGCTCATATTCCTTCATTTCCAGTAAGATCAGTCATGTGCCAAGAGTAAAAACCAAATGTTGTGCATTGTTTTATCCTGCATGGCTTAGATGTGCATTTTGTTTTTAAGTGTTTAAAATTAAGTTTGATATGTTTAAATTTCTTGTTTTTCTCTTAAATGAAAATGATCTTTAACAAGGATTTATCAATAACTATTTTTGTGGACAATGAAACTAATAATTAAATTTCCTATATGACAGTCTCACAAATCTCACAAAATGTATTTTGTCCTATTAGACATTTGTATTTGACAAAGTAAATGAAATCTTCCAGTACAACCTGTAGTAATGTAACCTTTTGTTTGTATTGTTATATCTTTGAATGTTAGTGAGAGACAGTTAAAACTGATATTACTTTCACTTTTACTTTGTTATGTTAGTTTTATATTTACTATAATTTATTTCTATCATTTCTAGAATGTTAATGACAGTCTCCTAATGTCTAGTTTGCATAATAGATTGAAAACATAGCTTACAAATAATTACTCTTAGATCAAATATCGGTTTCATTACTAAACTTTAAAAACACATCATTTATAAAGGGGTTGGTCTTGGCTGAGGACAGATATGGCAAACAAAATCACCAATTTTCTTTAATTTTGGTGTAAAAGTCTCCTTTTGTTTTGCTGACAGATTATTTTTAAAAGTTTGAAATTTACATTCTGTTGATAAAAATTTAATAAAATGACAATTTTAATTTCAACACTGAAGGAAATAATCCGATATATAACTTCTGTCACTATGTGACCTGATTGTGTTGTATCAGAAGTGTTTGTAATAAAATCTAAAGATTGTTTGTTATATTAAAGAGTTATGTTGAAAACTGCAATGATGAGATAGAGCATTTGATGTAACTGTGTTTGACTTTCTCTTTAAGAGAGTTAGTTATTATGTCATTAGCAATGTGTTTGATTGAGTTTATATAACCTAAAAAACTTGGCAATGTTTTGTAGTACCTGAGTGACCATTCTTAAAATGGAATGAGAGAGAGCACAGCATTTTATATTATTCTGTACTTTTGTAGATAGCTCATGTCATTTTATTTATTGATTTAAAGAGCATCAAATTTATCATGTCAAACTGCAAAATAAATAATTATTTATATTAACTGATTTCTTTTGATGTTACTACTTGACAGATGTCTATCAAGTTTTCCATTTGACCTTCAGTAAATCAACAATTAGGGAATATCAACTAGTACACATTTTGTTTAGGGGCCAGCTGAATCCAGTCTCAAGGTATGTAGGTTCTCTTGCTGTGTTAAAGACCCCATGGTGGCTTAAGGTGATTTTCTGCTCTTTGACACATGCCCCATTTCTATTCTGAATTTTATTTAGCCATTTATAGCTGGGATATTTTTGAAGACTTTGTAACCCTTAGACATAGAACACAACAATTATCCATTCTCTTTTCTACATTGCCTTAATTAATTGACAAGGTATTTAGTATATAGTTTAATAACCTTGCCAAGTAATGATGGTTATTATGGTGACTTGAGTAACAACGGTATCACTCAGATTACAATTCTACCTTGACAGGTAAGTTTGTATTTAGCCTATAAAATACTTATTTAGCCTTGAGAATTGAAAGGTCAGTTTATCCCATTCATACAATAGAAGTTTATCTATGAGGGTCTGAATGGGGTTTACAGAATAGAGAATACATGTAGTAGCAACAAAAATAGATAATAGAGAAAATGAAAAACAAAATAAAGAATAGAGAATAATGTGGTGCAAAAGTATAAAGAATAACTGTGCAAAATAACTGAAAAGGTAACTGTAATGCAATACTGATAATATAACGGTCAATGTACAGAATTGATAAATAATCTTGTAACAGAAAGACTAAAAATAGTAAAATCATTTTCATGAGAATTTTACAGAATGAGAGTTATTTTTAAGGCTATTAAAAGAAAAATGCCCTAAAAATTTAAAGAATACAGATATTAAAAAAAAATCCAATCCAGGTCCTCATGTCATTTACATTGTCAAAATATAGGACACACAATTGTTATTCCAAGACTATACTAGACATCTAGTCAAACTGGTTTTAAGCTAGACATCTAGTCTAACTGGTTTGGTATAACTGACTGTTTCTTGCCCTAGATGTCTATTTCACAGTGACCTTATGAGTTAGTGCTAAGAGTACATTGTACTGTCATATTTATTGATTTTCTGTTGAGACATCACCTACATTGTAAACATGCAAAACAGTGGTTTGAGATTTCAAGTTTATAGGAATCAATATAATCTTTAAAAGTTTATTCTATATGAACTGATATTAGTATAAAAAATTAATATTTTTAATTATATATCCTGGTTGATGATGTTTTTTTTTGGGACCAAGATGTTTTCTTCATTCTTATTCACATTATGATTATTTTAACCTACAATGCACATTAAAAATAGAAAAAAAATTCAGCTCTCATTTAAAATATTTTGCATCTAAATAATAATCTGTCAAATTTGGTGCAAACAAAAAACAAGACAGTGTAATAGATAACCTGCAAGCATAGTCTATTTCTATAAAGTCAAGCAGATATTTTTTTTATATCTGAAAAAAAAAAACTACCATGTAAAGAAATATGCAATTAAAGACTGAAAATAACCCCAAAAATTCATATTAACAGATTTTGAACAATCGAATGTTTAAGTATTGGTCAGAATATAGGGTTCTGTTGTACTTTAACAATATCACAATAACAATAAAGTGACCTTAATTTTGGACAAGGTAAATGGCATGAAGCCAAATGTATCAACTTCTATTGTATGAATGGGATAAACTGACCTTTCAATTCTCAAGGCTAAATAAGTATTTTATAGGCTAAATACAAACTTACCTGGCAAGGTAGAATTGTAATCTAAGTGATACCGGTGTTACTCAAGTCACCATAAGTGCTCTTTATCTGAGTTATTTACATCCTTACCCATTGGTTTTCTGTGAACAGACAGATGCATGAAACAGAGAACATGTCTTGGGTAAGGCATCACATTAAGTAAAATGGTTTTACAAAGCTAGCTTTCAACATTTGTCCTCATTTACATGGAACACCTGTCACATATGATATTGGATGGATGGAGTTTTAATGTGGTGCCTAACACTACAGGGAGATAACTCTGTAAAATCAGCTAAACGTTTTAATCACCTTGTATTGTTAAGGAAATATTAAGCTTCCAGATGATCAAAATTAATGTTTGTCAAACTGCTATATAAGCAATGAAATTATTTTCTGATGAAGTGGTTGGTTCAAATTTTTATATTTTTGTCAAGGGGTCAAAGGAAATATTTTGTAAAGATTTTATGAAAAAACGAGCAAAATTAATTTGATTCAAGGTGTTGGGTACCACCTTAAGTTGACATTTACTTTACCATCTGACTTTTTAAGACTTAACCATATGATTCAAATGAAAATATTAATAAACAGATGCACTGAAAAATCATTCTATGTCCCTGATCTGTTCTTCATAAAATGTCAATGGAAATATTAAGATCATGGACATGAATTCACATTTTCATGCAGAAACTAAAAAAGACATGAATTCACATTGTTACACAGAAACTTAACAAGGCATTGATTCACATTGTTACACAAACTAAACAAGGCATGGATTAACATTGTCACACAGAAACTAAAAAAGACATGAATTCACATTGTCACACAGAAACTAAACAAGACATGGATTCACGTTGTCACCCAGAAACTTAACAGGGCATGGATTCACATTGTCACACAGAAACTAAAAAAAGACATGAATTCATTGTCATGCAGAAGGTATAAAACCAGTAATTCAGAGTCCCATTGCTTTCCATGTTAAATTCTGCAATTTCAAGCATTTATGGCTACTTTGTCTTTAAGTTCAAATAAAGTGGCAGTTATTTCATGTCAAAACTGTACCTTATCCTAACTTGTGCTAAAAGAATCAACATACCTTTAATTGCATATTAGAGAGTACTGGTTCCCCGAAGTTTGGTAGTACAAAAACAGGAACTTCTGATCTGAACAACAGCCCAAATGTGCCCTCCTATTAAAATTTCATATACTTCTTTATTATTCAAGTAAAACTTTTAACAAAGGTTCTGCAGTGATCCCAAGTTCCCAAGTTTTCATTTGATACAAACACTACCCAAATATTCCAACTATTGACAAGGATACAGCTATGCGTAGGAACTATTTTGTTTTAAATATGTACTACTTTCTTGTATGTTTTTTCCAACCGGGCCTGAATTAGTGGTTCTATATCAGAAACTAAACAAGACATGGATTCATGTTCACATGTTGTCACCCAGAAACTTAACAAGGCATGGATTCACATTGTCACACAGAAACTAAATCAGGCATTGCTTCACATTGTCACCCAGAAACTAAACAATGCATGGATTCACATTGTCACCCAGAAACTAAACAAGGCATGGATCCACATTGTCACCCAGAAACTAAACAAGCCATAGATTTACATTGTCACCCAGAAACTAAACAATGCATTGATTCACATTGTCACCCAGAAACTAAAGGCATGGATTCACATTGCCATTTAGAAAGTAAACAAGGTATGGATTCACATTGTCAGTCACCCTGAAACTAAAAAGTAATGGATTCACATTGACTATCCATACACAGGCATTTAGGGCTGTACCATAAAAACATACATGGGACCCAGGGAAGACAACATAAATTTGCCACTATGGGTGGATGCTATATTGTGTTGAACAGGTTAAAAATTATGCAGGATTCTAAATCGCTTCTATGGGTGGTCACTCTGTTTTCAAAGTGTGATCACTGGGTACCATGTATGTTTTAATGGAACAGCCCTTAATCTTAACACATACAAAATGGAAACTGAAGGAAAACAAAGAAAACATTTGACAATTTTATTTTATTTGTCAACATATAATTTAACAAGACGGAATGCAAATTGACTGACCTAGTACATGGCTACATTAAGCCTATTTTAAATGTCACATTCTACAATTTAATAATCCTACAAGTAGGAATGCTGATTCACTGACCTATAACATAACTGCATAAAGCCAGATAGAAATGTTGCTTTATATATTATGGATTCATTTATTTTCGTGGGTATCATTTTTCTTGGATTGCTGAAAACTAGCATATTCGAGGACATTTGATTTCATGGTTTTGTCAATCTCTGTATACAAAGCCTATTGATAATATGTTATTTGTTGAACATTTAAATTCATGGTTCACCTGTACCCACGAAATCTACGAAAATTGGTATCCAATGAATGATAATGATTCCACAGTAATCAATAACAAAAAAGTTTTATAAATTTTACCAATATGAGTGAAGAAAGAGAATTGGCAAGATACACCTTTTTTTGGTTATTAAATGTTCAACATAATTCAATCTAGCTATACACATCCATGTTTACTGTTTTTTTAACAAAATATAACACATATTTTTTCTTCAAAATCTGACAATAATACACATTATTAACCAACTAAGTAAATTATTGCCAAAAATGACTGGTTATTAAAAATAACATATTTTCTGTAATGGCCCTGTTTTTTCTGTAATGGCCCTGTTTTTCTGTAATGGCCCTGTTTTTTTCTGTAATGGCCCTGGTTTTTTTTGTAATGACTCTGTATTAATGCCCGGTTTGTCTGTATAAAGCACAGTTAGAGTTTTTAATAAAGTTAATAAAATTAAGTTGTAAAGAGTATAATACTTTTTTGTATTTTATTTAATTTAGTAACCAGCAACCAACATTAAAGAACCATATATAGGGATCACTGTTCCTCCTGTTTTTCAACACATAACTTCTGTCAACTTAATTTCTTGGATATTTGGTATATTAACACATACACTTTTATTCAGTTGGTTAATACATGTTGGTTAATAAATGTATTAAGAAATGGGTGTTTTTATAATGGCTCTATTATATGTCCTCGGTCAGTAATAATGGCCTCAGATGTCTGTAATGGCCCTCGGCGTTGCCTCAGGCCATTACAGACTTCCTCGACCATTATAACAGACCTTGGACATATAACAGGGCCATTATAAAAACACCCATTCATTAATACTATAGTATTGCACATGTCATGTTGATTTTTCAACATTGATTATAAATACAGAAATTTTAAATTCCTCTTATCATCAGAATTTGGTGAACAAACATATATAAATGAAATTCTAAAGACTTCATCTTAAAAGTAAACCAATCTACTCGTCTTTTATATAAATTGATAAATATAGATCTTCTATTTTAAAGATTTTATAATTTATTAAGTTTTCTTTTAAGTGAAAGTGCATTCTCCTTATGGATATTTCCAAAACTGATTGGATTTCATTTGATATATTATGGATCTAGATATAGCCAATCAAAGCTGGGCAATACCCTTTATCTGATCAATACTGTAATTTCAATAGAAACCATCTTTAAATATTCAATAATAAGGTTAGCAATATTGTATCATGTTGTAGAGGACAACAAGGAGAGTAAATGTTTTGATTCTTCAATATAAAACAATATAAAATATGTAGCAGGTAAAAAATAGAGAATTCAAACATTGTGTGCATGTAGTATATATATAAATGTCATTTAAAACTGTAAAAAGAGAAATAAAATTAGCTTTTTTTGTGACAAATTTGAGTAAAATTGTTTGGTGAGTTAGAATGTCATTTTAACACTAGGGTGACTAGTTTGCTTTCTATATATTGCAGACATTTCCCTTCAAAATTACAATGATTGCATTATAATATGGAAAACAAAATTGCTAATGATTATCATAAGAATAAAAAAAAAGACAACAATGGTTAACCCTGTTAACAATTTAAAATATATACATACATAGGGGAAAAAAATGGGAGGCATTCTGAAATGATATAAACATACATGTAATTCAGAACCTCCAAAATACATCTTCACTTATGATTCCATTAACTGGTACAATCAAAACTAATTTTCAGTTTTAACATTGAGATAAAATAATGTTTTGTTTAATTTCCAAATACAAAAAAAAAAAAAAAAGAGCAGGGTTCCACTACAACCTAACAATACAAATCAAGGCTGACATTAATTTCACCTGATAATAGCACGGCTTAATGGCTACCTCATTAAATTCCATTTATTTGAAAAAGGTAAACAATCATACAAGACTAGCCTACTAAATCAAAAACACTTAAACTATTCTTTTGAAGGATGTTTGCTACACACATTTACAACATTCCTTTAACAACATATTCCCCTCGAGTATTAAAAATAACTGCCGAGCAATCCCTTTATTTCAAATTAGTTTTTAAATCCTAAATCTGATAAAAAAAATCTTTTCAATTTTTGTCATTTCTACATATATTTTCCTGCCAAAAAATTCAATACTTTAAATGCTTGTTTCACAAAATCAACTGGACAGACTTAACCGCTTTTCTAAAATTTTGACAGCCAAATGTATAATTATTTTCTATTGAAAAAATTAAATCATTTATGAAAATCAGCTATTTCGAATATGATAGAGATTAGAAATGAGTATAACAATCCTAGTTTTTCTTTTACATCCTTCAACAGCATAGCATCATTTATACAGTCATAACAATCTAAATTCTATTCTGGACCCAAACCTTTATACAAATTCTGACATGCAATGTACCGTAACAAAAAAATCCTACTCAATGAACTTATTACCCATGTTATAAACAGGTGAAATTCTAATGAGTTGAATGTTTATACAATAATGTTAATACTGAATTACTTCATAGTGTATGATGAGTATGTATGAATTCAACATCTGATTCATAAAATAGAAATACTGTAGTGACATCAAATAGAGCCCTTATTGTATGACAGGCTAGGATGAATGGAAAGCAAGATTAGGACTTTTATCTTCCTGATATTTTCTGAGGTGAATGGACAAAATCTGGTCAAAAATGGTAATAAAAACATCAAACTATAATTTGATCTCTAACTTAACATTATACAATTAATGAATAACAGTACTGTAGTTGAAGAGTTGCCATTAATTGCAATTTGAAGATGGAAAATGCAGTTTTACTGGTGATGCATAGCAGAGTCAATAAAATGGATATTAGCGACCATCAAATTCAATTGATGTCAACTCTTCAACTGCAAAACTGTTACTCCAATTCTAATGCATTACAAAATGGAATGATACATTACAACTTGAGAAATATCTAAAAATTGGAAATAAAACGACATTCAGAGAAAATTTCACGAATGCTTTTGACTCATAAACATCATGGCTAAACATGACGTCAAACAAATGACAACATTCAAGCTGAAGGTTATTACATAAGGCCTATGATTCAATATTTGATTAAATCACATCAAAACAGTGTTTATGGTGTAGGAGCTTTTTTCCCTTGATTATATTGTAGTAATCAAACATTTGTTGATCATTCCCCAACAATACAATTCAAGGTGCTTGATGGTACTATAAAGTATTCAGCTGGAACTACCCTGTTTGTTAGACATGATTTATAGCTAGCAATGGACAAAATAAAATTGGACAAAGAGCTATAACAGAAATAATAGCCAACATTTCTTTTGTATCCCACATCTGTTAAAACTTTCATCTTGAACAAATCTGCATTTGAGTAATTTCTAAAAAAACTATTGAACAACCCACCTGTTACAACCAGTAGCATAAGTGGGGGCCCACTGACTGCCTAAGAGGGGACAAGATCCTGTCACTTTTCAGTGATTCCTATATAACCAACCAAAATTAAACTTGATTCCAATTAAAAGTACACATATCATTATTAATCAATAAACATGTTTTATAATATACACAACACACTTCCCCTAAAATGGTAAAATATGATGATAAACAAATTAATAAAGTGATGTAAAATGGTCTAAAAATAAATATTCCAATTCTTTATCATGGTTTTGAACTATAAATAATGAAGTCTACCTTTCACTTGACAAATAGAAGAAACCTATTGATTCATCCCAGTTTATATCATACTTGTTAAAAACATAATAACTGATTATGTCCTGTGTATGTCCTTTTTTAAAAACAACTGATACATGTTAATGATGTAAAAGATGATAGCAGCGTATGTTTTTAATGAAAAAATACTAAAAATGTGCAAGAAAATAAAATTTTTGATACACATATGCATAAATGGAACAATGATTTTTCTTAAGCCATGAGACAGCAACCCAAGGACAGGAAACAACACAAACAATTGTATTTGAAATGTAAACAGCTATGACTTGTGATTGCAGTTACGACACAATTGAAGATGTATATCACTGGGACTGTATAAAATTACTGTCATAAAAAAAAAATACTTTTGTAATTCTAAAAAACAAAACTTTTTATGAGCATGACAGGATTTTTAATTATTCCTTTCATATATATCTTTCACTATCCGTTTGCATTTCTAAGTTCACCATAAGTTCAAAACTATGATACCGAAATATGGTTTAAAATATTACATAAAAATGTGCAATAAATAAATAAATCTCATATCAACAAATTAATACAACTATCACAGCCCTGTATCACCGTTTTGTTGTCCTCTTACGAATATTTGAGTCTTTCATTGAGGCAGATTTGGCCATTTCTTCTTTGGCTTTTAATCGTGACGATCTGGAATGCAACTTACAAAATAGGTCTGAGAATTTGTTGTATGGAAAAAGTGTAATTATAACCCCTTCGAGGAACACATACACAAGTCTTCTATTTAATTGTCTATGCTGAAACATATCAAACACTCGAGTCACTCCTTTCCTTATTACCTCTTGTCCCATTAATGTCTTCATCTCATCTGTAAAACAAGAGACATATATGTATATAAGTTAACTCAGTCTAATCTATGCATGATGCTACATTATGTACACAAATCAGATATGGATCCAGGACTTTGAAAATATGAGGGGGGAGATTCAAACCTAGTCAACATGAGCAGGCAACAAGTCTATGCATTAAAGGAATATGTAGCTGCATTTTGTTGGTTTTTTTGTGTCTTCATACACTGGTAGTCATTTTTTTCCTTAAAGTTTGCCAATCTTCAATTCTCTTATCTCACTTTATTTGAAAAAGAAATCAATACAAATATGACAAAGATAAAAGTGTTTTAACTGTTATCTTTGATAACTTGATTATTTACCAGAGACACTGCCTAACATTTTGGCTTTACACACAATCCGTGTCCTCATTTTAGTATTGTGATCCCTCTCTGTTCTTGGCTCTGCCAGGACACCATCAGGCCAGAAAGCATCTCTGAAATAATGAAAACATTTATTATTATCTTTAACTACAAAAAGCGTCTAAGAGTTTAATGTTACTGTTCCAATGCATGTGAAATTAAAATAGCAGTCGAGTACATGATCATACATTTAGCTTGCAATGTAAAATTACAGAACCAATAACACTAAAGCTTGTAAAATGATGCAACTCAAACTGTTGATCATTTCCATTCAATTACAATCTAGGGCAATATCAACACAATTATTTGACTGGATTATTACATATACTTGCCATGTTTAATTATTGCCAAATCTGCAAAGGGATAAGTAATGCCAAATTAAAATTCACGTTTTAAAGTTTGATAGAACTATATGTATGCAACACTTACTGATATAGTGATAATTAATCTCACATTTTTGTCCACTGTTCAGTAAATGAAAATTTCTGACTTTACAGTATATCTAACGATCACATTCCCAATTAAAGTTGCATTTCAAATGACAAAAATATCAGTTGTTTTCGATTTTATTGAATTAAGCCCTAGTGTAAAAAATATTTTCTCAAATACCTTACTATTATTAATTCAAAACTGCTTTAAAAAATGCTCTACAAGGGCAGATAACTCGGATTTTTTTTTATATAAATAATATTCTATGAATTTTTCAAATATGTTATGCTGAATCAAAAAAAATATGCTTGTTGACCTTATTTCTCTGAAAGTATTAA
This sequence comes from Mytilus galloprovincialis, assembly GCF_965363235.1. Lineage (NCBI taxonomy): Eukaryota > Metazoa > Mollusca > Bivalvia > Mytilida > Mytilidae > Mytilus > Mytilus galloprovincialis. Next base: position 103,059,031 of record NC_134839.1, read on the forward strand.
GTTAGCGCTATCTAGCTATATGCATATTTATTTATTTACTGCTATCATTTAATAAGAGCTATCTTCTTATCATTTTATGATATACTTTTGTCATTTAGTTTTCTTTACAGTAACATAATTGTGTTTAATACTTTGATTTTTATCTAATTTATGAAAATGTGACCAAGATCAAGTACACACATACATAGAAGGCTTCTTTATATTTCACTTTCTATTATCATATCTTTACCTTAATTTTTTAAGGTATTCTGCCATTTGTTCAGCTGATGTCATCAAGTCTACATGATCCACTATTTTCCTGAAAAGAACATTGTAATTCAAAATAAATATCTATAAGCTTAAAATCCTATTGAATCTACTCCATAATATTGAAATCAGGATATCATTTAGAACCAGGTGCTCCACAGGGCGCAGCTTTATACGACCGCAGAGGTCGAACCCTGAACAGTTGGGGCAAGTATGGACAAAACATTCAAGCGTGATACAGCTCTGAATTTGGATTGTGATCAAATTTTTGACATTACATGGGTTTTTTTTACACAAAACAAATGTCAAGATTTTACAAATCAATTAAAGATTTCTTCTTCAAACTTTTTAAATCTAAAATTAAATAGTTGACACAGCATAGGTTTCTGACACAGAATGAATGTGGTCTAATGAACTTAAAAGTTTTTTTTTGCCTTTGAGCAATTCACTATGCTGTTGAATATTAATCCTCTCAAAAAAATGTTTGAAGAAATTTTCTTTTTATTTATGAAATCTGAAATGAGAAAAATTTAAACCCCCCCCTTTTTTTTCACATCCCCGTTTCCCTTTCTCCAAAACTGATATCAATTCAAATTTCTAATGGAGTTTGCAACAATAACTACTCTTTTAAATACATCATAAAATATTAAAATGTAAAATAAAGTGCTTGTTATCACTGAATGGTAAAGATTGGTTGGTAGTAAAATTGAATATACATTGTTTATTGTATAAAACAATAAAAAAAACTTCATCAGCAACATTTTATATTGGCAAATTTCCAATGAAGTTATTTACATAAAGTTATTGGCAAATTAAAATAGAAAATGACATCATAGTCATGTCTGGCAAATGTCCAACATACATTATCTAAAAACATTTTAGATAAGATGAGGAAAAAAAGCTTCATCAGCAACATTTTATATTGGCAAATTTCCAATGAAGTTATTTACATAAAGTTATTGGCAAATAAAAATAGAAAATGACATCATAGTCATGTCTGGCAAATTTCCAACATATATTATCAACTACTATTCTATACAAAGAAAGATAACTCCAATTGAAAATTAATTGCTATTGCACAATATTGTGCAATTAGATATTTCTTGCTATTGTGCAATACTGTGCAATTGAAAATTTCTTGCTATTGCACAATACTTGATATGGAATCCTGATTTGGACCAACTTGAAAACTGGGCCCATAATCAAAAATCAAAGTACATATTTAGATAAAGCATATCAAATAAGCCCAAGAATTTAATTTTTGTTAAAATCAAACTTAGTTTAATTTTGGACCCTTTGGACCTTAATGTAGACCAATTTGAAAACTGGACCAAAAATTAAGAATCTACATACACAGTTAGATTTGGCATATCAAAGAACCCATTTATTCAATTTTTGATGAAATCAAAGTTTAATTTTGGACCCCCATTTGGACCAACTTGAAAACTAGGCCAATAATTAAAAATCTAAGTACATTTTTAAATTCAGCATATCAAAGAACCCCAAGGATTCAATTTTTGTTAAAATCAAACTAAGTTTAATTTTGGACCCTTTGGACCTTAATGTAGACCAATTTGAAAAGGGGACCAAAAATTAAGAATCTACATACATAGTTAGATTCGGCATATCAAAGAACCCCAATTATTCAATTTTTGATGAAATCACACAAAGTTCAATTTTGGACCCTTTGGGCCCCTTATTCCTAAACTGTTAGGACCAAAACTCCCAAAATCAAACCCAACCTTCCTTTTATGGTCATAAACCTTGTATTTAAATTTCATAGATTTCTATTTACTTATACTAAAGTTATTGTGCGAAAACCAAGAATAATGCTTATTTGGGCCCTTTTTTGGCCCTTAATTCCTAAACTGTTGGAACCAAAACTCCCAAAATCAATCCCAACCTTCCTTTTGTGGTCATAAACCTTGTGTCAAAATTTCATAGATTTCTATTCACTTAAACTAAAGTTATAGTGCGAAAACCAAGAAAATGCATATTTGGGCCCTTTTTGGCCCCCAATTCCTAAAATGTTGGGACCAAAACTCCCAAAATCAATCCCAACCTTCCTTTTGTGGTCATAAACCTTGTGTTAAAATTTCATTGATTTCTATTCACTTTTGCTAAAGTTAGAGTGCGAAAACTAAAAGTATTCGGACGACGACGACGACGCCAACGTGATAGCAATATACGACGAAAAATTTTTCAAATTTTGCGGTCGTATAAAAAAATATTACTGATGTTTGCTTCTAATTTACCCTATTTTTCCAGGTATCGATTCACACAATGTTTAAAGTATTATGAGGGGAGACATTCATGACATGACAGGTGCCACAATCAGAGCAAGAACTGCTCAGAAGAATCTGAGTATACCATTTAAATTAACGGAGTGGCTGCTGCATGAATATTTTCTTGGTCTTGCCATTCATTTTACCCTTTGTCATGATCTATTTTTATTATAGAAAACTGAACATAAATTCTTTTCTTCTTGTTCAAACATAAATGTTTGTATTCTCTAATTTTCCATAAAAACAATTGACTAGTCATGTGAAAAAAAGAGCATTTAATTAAAAAAAAAAAAAAAATATCCATATTTCCTGTTTAACAACATACCTGTTAATAGTATCACCATATGTGGCTTTTAACAACTGTTGTAATATAGGAACAATTCTCCGACGTATCCACTGATTCTTATGTTGAAGATCAAACACTTCATCCATCAATAATAACATAATTCTTAAAGGTATGTTTTCTCCTGCCTATAGAAATAGAAAAATAGAATAAATTTCAAATCAACATGAATTAACTTCTTTAGACCTTATGCAGCTTTGGGTTCAATTTATAATATTTAATCTGTAACCATAGGATAAACATGCTTACATCTCAGATTCACAGTCACAGATTATGGGTTAGTCCTCTTAGTTATTGTACCAAGTTAAACAGATAACAATTGAATTTTCTTAAATCTTCAAAACTATTTGTCTTAAAATCTTTCTTATTTTATACAGTCTTTGCACCTGTCCTAAGTCAGGAAACCTGTTGTTCAGTGGTTGTTGTTTGTTGATGTGGTTTATAAGTGTTTCTCGTTTCTAGTTTTTAATATAGATTAGACCATGGTTTTCCAGTTTGAATAGTTTTACACTATTAATTTTAGGGCCCTTTATAGCTTGCTGTTCTGTGTGAGCCAAAGGTTTATGTTGAAGGCTGTACTTTGATCTATAATCATTTACTTTTTACATATTGTGACTTGGATGGAGAGTTGTCTCATTGTCACTTATACCACATCTTCTTATATCTCTTATGTCACATTAATCTTACTTACGGCCTGGTCTATACTTGCTGCAACTTTTCCACTTTCTAATTTCTCCCGGTCTCCCAAAGAATCCTAAAATATTGTTACATCAATTATTGACTCAGAGATATGTCTTGCCTGCTGGCTGACTCAGAGATATGTCTTGCCTGCTGACTGACTCATAGATATGTCTTGCCTGTTGGCTGACTCAGAGATATGTCTTGCCTGTTGGCTGACTCAGAGATATGTCTTGCCTGCTGGCTGACTCAGAGATATGTCTTGCCTGCTTGCTGACTTAGAGATATGTCTTGCCTGCTGGCTGACTCAGAGATACGTCTTGCCTGCTGGCTGACTCAGAGATACGTCTTGCCTGCTGACTGACTCATAGATATGTCTTGCCTGTTGGCTGACTCAGAGATATATCTTGCCTGCTGGCTGACTCGGAGACATGTCTTGCCTGCTGGCTGACCCAGAGATATGTCTTGCCTGTTGGCTGACTCAGAGACATGTCTTGCCTGTTGGCTGACTCAGAGATATGTCTTGCCTGCTGGCTGACTAGAGAAATGTCTTGCCTGTTGGCTGACTCAGAGATATGTCTTGCCTGTTGGCTGACTCATAGATATGTCTTGCCTGTTGGCTGACTCAGAGATATGTCTTGCCTGCTGGCTGATTCAGAGATACGTCTTGCCTGTTGGCTGACTCAGAGATATGTCTTGCCTGATGGCTAACTCAGAGATATGCCTTACCTGCTGGCTGACTCAGAGATATGTCTTGCCTGTTGGCTGACTCAGAGATATGTCTTGCCTGTTGGCTGACTCAGAGATATATCTTGTCTGTTGGCAGAAGTTTAGAAAAAGGCAATCTGATTGACAGCAATACTGTTGATTAATAAAATGTTGCTGGACCATGACATATGATTGCTTGTCAAAATAATCATCAAACTGAGATGTACTTAGTAACCCTTCCATAAAACTTATCAAAACTGATCTATTTTGTCTACTTATACAGCAACATAAAAACAAGTCCCAAAGAGGACAGAAGTATTTAAAGCTAGATCTGTGAACCAGTGATTAATCTACTTGGAGACATGAGTTACTTACACTCCTGAATTTCTTTCCGAGTCCATCAACAATATGATCTGGTGCCATGGCTCTCCCTGCAGTCCTAAGAGGGTTTACTATTGTGTCCATCTGGAGAAGACAATCAAAGAATTTGTTAATGATTCTTGTGCTACCATGATAATTAAACTTTAAAAAAATATCAGACATTGTTATCATTTATACCTGTAGTGGTAACTTATGCACCTTAAGTTTTAGTCTGAATCATTTTTTTAAACCCTGACACATTCTTTATGTATCCACCAAAAGCCTCTAGTTAATACTTTTTCATGAATAATTTTTAGTATAAATGAGGCCATTGATTTTTTTCTTTTGAATCATTTCACGTTTGGTCTCCCAAGAGCTTTTTAAAACTTTCAAAATATGGGTTTTCCTTATTGTTGAAGGCAACCTCAATACTCTTCAACTTCGTACTTTATTTGGACTTTTAAACTTTTTTGGACTTCAAGCGTCACTGATGAGTCTTTTGTAGACGAAACGCGTGTCTGGCAAATATACAAAATTTAGTCCTGGTATCTATGATGAGTTTATTTAGATGTGAACATCTTTGTTTTTTGGTCTTTGATCAATTGATGTCATCTGCGATTATACCACATTTACTTATTTTTATTTAACACATTGCATATGACTGTTACAACTAGGATATATAAATAATGTTCACCTTTCTAGCTAAGTCACTTTTATGTTTTTCCCATAATCCTTGGGCTAAAAATTTCATCAATAAATCTTTTAAACCTTTGTTCTTATCCCAAAGCTGAGGACTAAGTAAATTCTGGAAAGGAAAAACATCATCATTTATATATAAAAAGTATTCAAATAAAGGTTAAATAAGCTTTACAAAATATTAGTGGTTTGAGTAAACACTTCCACAGAGTATAACAATGGATGTCAAAGGGAGATAATCTAGTACACATATCAGTCACAAGTAAATTTGTGAAGTTTTTATATTTTTTATTTTATTTAGAAAAATACTATCAGATATGATTTATAAATTTAGCATTTCAAAATAAAGAATTCATTGAACTTTCAATAAGTTTCATAATTATTTAAAGCAATTGTGTATCCTTAAGTATGTGTACTGGCAAAACCAAAATTTCTTCATTCATCTTTGGTGATAATGATCATTCTCTATATTCATGAAATTTTCAGTCTTTATTTTTTACAAATTGCTGTTATATTGTTAAAAGTTCCTTGTCATGTAAATGTAGAATGTAGATTATCGAATTGTGTATTTGTTCAGTGGACATGTAGCAATTTTCAAATATCTTTACCTGTAAATAATTATCTAAAGATTTTCTCCTCTTCTCCAAGAATTCTTGGTTCATGTTCTTCAACATGGTTTTACCAGGCAAACCAGGCCCAGGCAAATCTGGAAACTATAATCAAATCCAAATACAGGATTCTTAAAAATTAAAACTCATAACCAAACGTTTGCACATTTAACTGCTTAAAAGTGAGAGAATTACTTTCTAACATTCATTATTCTGAAATGAAATAAATCGGGAATGTGTCCATGGGACACAAATGATGACCCCGCTTCTATATAATATAAAGTTATAAAGGAACATAACTGAAGAACGGTAAATGTGATGCCCCAAATTTGTACTTGATCTGAGTTTCGTGGTAATAAGTATTGTGTATAAGTTTCATAACATTTGGTTGAGGCAAACTTAAGTTAGAGAAAGGAAACCAACTATGGAATGTATAGACGTACAGATGGAGGGACAAGGGTAAAACTTAAGCCCCCTCTGCTACGGTGGGGGCATAAAAAATCCCAATTTATTCAGCCTAAAAAAATTGCTAAATAAAATAATTGTGCTCTTTGTTCTGTTTTTTTTTGTTCCTTTTTACACATCATTGTAATGAGCTGTCAAGACTCAAGAGCAACACAATTCACCTTTAATATTATTTATTTGACAGTCAAATATGCTGATTTTGATGAGAGTGTAAAAATTGTTGGATACTGTGAAAGTACTTTTATTCGTGGGGTACCAATTTTCGTGGTTTTTGTTGATGACTTTATCCACGAATTTAAGTGTCCAACAAAATAAAACAACCATCGTCCAAATCAAGACATTGAAAGATCCCCATCGGTTAGTTTGACTATGATCTAGAGAATATATTGAATAACGCCAAATCTGAGAATACTTTAAAATACTTTAATAGCAGTCACAGAACTACAACCGCATGCATGCGTATCCCAATTTATTTTTTAATAATCTAAACTATACAACTTTTGATCTTTTAATTCTCATAAAAAATATTTTTGATCGATGAAAGTCAGATTTCCGGTATTGATACGCTAGTATGATAAAGTGTTCATTTTATATCCTCATAGTTCTCGTACATATGGGAAATAATAATTTTATGCTGGGCTTGATTTTGATAAGAATTATTTGACAATTCAAGATACGTTTATAGCTTTTGTTTATGTTACTGTTTTCTGTAGGTGACATGTTTATGGTCTAGTTAGCACCTTTGATGGTCTTCAATCTGTTGATCACTTTATCATGGGTTAATAATGGTTATCACTACGATTTACACAGGTCAATGTTTACTTTGCAATTTCCTTCAATCCAGACTACTAAGTATTTGTTACCCTCGTTTCTAAAGGCATTAATTTTTCATTTTTTTTTTTTTTTAGAAAACTAAAATCCACGAATTTAAAAACCCACGAACATGTAAATATTGCTCAAACCATAAAAATTGATACCCACGAATAAAAGTACTTTCACAGTAATCCAAAATTCATAATATGTTATTATAACTTTTAAATTCTACCATATAATGGTTATATTTGTGAACTTCTTACTTTTCTACGTATTTGCCAGAGTCGAATCAATTTTTCAACTGAATCACCCAAAACAATATTTTTAAATGAATGTGACTTACTTTTTCTTCAACTAACATACGCTGATCATGGAAATTACTATACCTACGACATAATGCATGTGACTTACTTTTTCTTGTACTAACATATTGAGATCATGGAAATCGCTATATCTACGATATATTTCCTGAATATCATCTTCACCGTTAACTTTCTTTGTAACTCTGACAGCAAACACAGCATACGTCTTTCCTGATTTCTCTGCTTCTTTTACAATACCTGAAATAGTCTTCTATTAAAACTACTTTCCAAACTCAAGGTTATCTTTTACAACTTTTTAGATGCATATGAAAGAGGAAGAAAAACAGTTATCTTACATTTTGTTTTCTTTAGGATAAAAAGAATAAATTACATGTTGAATATTTATAACCTATGGCTGATTAATAGATTGAGTCGCTAACATGTATCTAGAAACTTTTCATCCAGACTTTGCAAAAAATTAAAAAATAATTGTCAATGATTATGCAATTTGTTTTTTGTGTCTGTGGATGGTTGAAATCATATCAACATCAATTTAAAATTATTCCCCATTTGGTTGAGAAGTTTTCAATTTATGAACTGGAAATCACAAAATTCACATAATTTACAAAATCAAGGATCATAACTCTGGGGAAAATGACAGCTAGGAAAAAAGAAATCAACATTTATTTAGGGGTCCATACAATTCAATTAAAACTTTATAATCAATATGTTAATCTGTTTATATTTATTATCTTAACTAAGGAAATGCAAAGCAGACAGTCTGACATGATACATATATACACAATTGTTTTACATTTATCATGCCATACTGACATGAGAATCCCCATATATACACAATTGTTTTACATTTATCATTTCAGGGCCTTTTATAGCTTGCTATGCATTATTGGATTTGCTCATTGTTGAAGGCTGTATGGTGACCTATATTTGTAATTTCTTCCTCATTTTTTTTTGGTGAAGAGTTCTCTCATTTGCAATCGAACCACATTTTCTCTCTTTTTTTTAACAAAATACCAAATCATGTCCAATATATAACTTGAAACCTTTTTATAGGTAACCTCTAAAGTGTACTGCTATATACTTGACATAATTTCTATCATACTTAGAAAATAATTCCAACCAAGGAAATGTGTATTAAAAAAAATAAATTAGCCCTTGCAGGCTCCCTTTATTTTCTTGCTGATAAAGTCAATATCAAAAACAAAAATGCTGTCATATGATACCTGTTTGTGAGATGAAGGCAGAGATGAACTCTTCGTCGTCAGATTGAGGCAGGTTTGATTTCAATGCTTGTGCAGGGATTTCATCTGAAGAATCATTGGCTGAATCTTCATTCTGAAATAGGCAATTAAATGAATACACAAATGTACACATATAAACATCTAAGTGAGAAAAAATACTGTACATGCTGTTTTTATTACATTTTGTCATCATTCTTTATTGAAATATATGTTGAGGTCACTAAGACAGAGAGGCCTACTTATTTTCCCTTAGATGTACATGTATCAGTAAGTCTGGTTATATGACCCTATGTGTTAAAATTGAACTCTTACATAAAAATTTGATGTGAAGTCAATAAAGTGTAAAATATAGGTCAACATGACCTGTTTTGTTGAAGGTTGATATTCTCATCAAGATGCATCCTTAAGCTATTAAATATTCATGACTGGAAGCCAATTTGTGTTTTAATACTGGTATTAGCTTTGGTTATTGTTGAAGGCTGTACGGTGACCTACAGATGTCAAAACACTGATATATGTTTTAGACATCAAGGTGCTCTCATATGTCTGTCAACTTCCACAAACTTATCATATACTTTGGTTATTTGTGTTTTGTGTTTTCTTTCTCATCAATATATATCCCAAATCTATTCATAATCATGTGAATGCAATAAAAGTATAAAAATCAAAGAATCACACTGGCAGAAGAAAGTTAAGAAACACTTGTAGAAAACATTTTAAGCCAATGAGTTAGTATTTTTAGTCAAAACACAGTGACTACATTAAAATACATTGGTAAATAAAATATCTGTATCTATAACAGTAGTGATATATACTGATGAGTAAAGAAGTATGGCAATGTCTTTCTTTTCTACTATCTAAAGAGACTAGCACTGCATACAAGTAATTTAAATTCAAAGAAAAGAACAAGAAGCGGGTTAAAAGGAGGGGGGGGGGAGTGTTGGGGAGTGGACCCAAGCCCTCTTTTTTCTGGGGAAAAATTTGGTTGATTATATATGGAATCACCAAAGTTGGCCCCCTCTTAGGCAGTCAGTGGGCCCCCATTTACGAAAATTTCTTGATCCGCCACTGAGACAGTTAGCCAATTTATTTTTTAATACAAGGATCAATATTGGTCAATTTTGTCATTAAGTATCTTTAGTTTTGCTTGTTTTCATCCGATCATAATAAAAGGTTTGGATCATTGTTTAATAATGGTTGATATGTCACAAAACTACAGTTCACATAATTATCTCACCAAAAACTGAACATTATTAGAGGTAAATGTTTTGGTCATTACTTACCTGTCTTAATTAGTTTCTACCTGTCATAAGTTAATAAAGTTAACTGAAAGTCACAATAGAAACTGGTGCTATATGGAATCAACCAATAAAGTTATAGAATAAATTTCTTTCCACTACGAGAAAAGTTATAAGAATAAATAACTATCAAAGATTGAAACAGAGATATGACAAAGTATATATTTATCATGTTAAGATACAAATATATCATATGCTGCACACGTGAAGGGTTTTGGTGAATTAATTCATGTTAATTTGTTAATTGTGCTAACCAAACATTAAGTTTATAGTACTTAAAAACCATAATTGAAAATTTACCAGTGACTTTGTGATCTGTCAATTTTGAAATACATAACAAATTCAGTCTATTGTTCAACAGATAAAATAATTAATAATCTATAATCAAAATTCTTCACAATTTTTGTTTAGAAAAAGTACATGCCTGTATATTAATTTTTCTTTAGTGTTTTTTATATATAATAGAATTATAATTTAAATCATTTCATGAAAAATTTCCAATCATTTTTACTATTTTTCATGTTTGTCTTTAATAAAAGTAATGGATATTTAACCCTATATTGCAAAACACTGCACAAAATGACAAATCTAATCTTAAATCATTTCAAAATTAAGAAAATTACCACCCTACATACTACAAATACATAATCTAGATTGAGTGCTGCTTCAAACTATAAGTAATAACTTACGCCAAGTGATGACCCCGACTTCATTGAAATATCTGATCAAAAGCAAACAAGCAAATTACACTGACATGTTAAAATTCTAGCTTAAACAAAGACAACTTTGTTGTAAATTACCATAAAAATCTTATTTAAGTTATATCAATATCTTAAAAATTTCATAATGGTAATTAACAGCAAACAAATAGAGAGAAAAGTTTTTTCTTATAGAGTGACTCAATTCATTTTTGTAACAACTTCATATCATTTTCATTAAATTTTGGTCTTTATAAGAAAAGAATAAAAATAGGAACAAATTAAAATATTTTAACAAGGACTGTAAGTGTTCCAGAGATATTATGCTTTTTGCACAAAATGTCACTCATGGAATATGACAATTAACAAATAAAACAGGTAAATATTGGTTGTTTGCATCCAAGTTTCACATGGTCTACATACATGAGACAATGCTCTTATGAAAGATTTTGATAGCATTCTATTAAGGCTCACTATCACTGGCTTTAAAATGTATCAACAGTAAGCAGCATTTACAGAAATCATAAAAGCATTTGCTCAATTCATTTATAAGCAAAGCTTAAATTTTCAGGACTTATAATATGCTTTTATCAAGTGGCAAAATTTCTAAACGGTGAAAGCAACCATTCAACAACCATTTTGAAATTGAAACTAAACTGTATTTAGTAATAGTTAGTAATGATGGAAAAACTCTAGGCTTTTTATCAATACAAAACAAAGTCAAAATTTAGCTGACTTTACTGTTTCAAGGGATATAACTCCTAGAACAACAATTGATATGTATCCTTAACATTGATCTTGGTCCTGTTCTTTAAGGTTACGGACTATTACTTGCTTTTTTATCAAATCAAACAAATATAACCATTATTTTTGCTGTTCTTTTGAATTTTACAAATAAAACTGCCAAACAGTAGCAGCAATCACTGAAAAATTAACCCTCTCTGGTATTGTATTGTCATTACTGCCGTGGTCAAGGACAATGAAATTGGTTGAGTCAAAATCAAGAATCAAACTTTTCAGACAGACAGATAAAACAGTGGCGACATGCTCCTCTAAAATTTGTCTTGTCTATCAAAAAATATAAGAAGTTGTTTAAAAACAGCAACAAAAACATGCATTAAACAAAAAAAAAATCACTATCTTTCAATTGTATAATAAAATTTAATCAAATTTTGAAAACAGAAAGTCACAGAAAGAAGTTTAAAATCAAGAGACAAGACTTTCATAAAATTTAAGCCTATAGAAGGCACTAGTTGTTCTCTTTTAAAATTTGTCCTAAATGATTTATTGATTTACTAATTATTTTCATTCCAGATTGCACAGTTAGTTTTCATCGTTGTTATTATCATGAGTTATTGAACACTCTTATTAAATTGTGTATGGATTTTGACCTAATGATGAAAGACATTTCTCTGGTAGCTCTAGTGATTTACATTTGCCTAATTACTCATGCAACTAAATCTGAAACAGCCATTACAGAAACAACAACAAAAAGTTGTTACACAAGATGAATTGAGTCACTCAATCATGCCCATACAAGAATATATAATGCACTGAATTAAAACTTAGAAACAATTTATTGGAATTTTCAAAATAACATAACTGAAATGAATATAAATTCAATAGGCCAAAACATTTTTTGATATTAAAGTTTTATGAATAATTTAGATAAAGTAAATTGTTTCTGTTGCAACATTGCTATATACTATTAGTAATACACATGTGACCAATTCATCCTAAATATTGACCTACTTTGAACCAAATGATCCTACGAACTGTAAAAACAATATGTATATATCAATAATCAATAATAAAATTGATACATTTATTTTGTCCAACAGACCATGTATATCAGAATACTGATCACATATGCTATACTAGTTTAATTGTGAATATTTGAATCTGTGTATGAATTCAAAGTCTGTGTATTGCATATTATCTAATTCAATAATTTGTTTTTCTGTTTGTCTTTGTTTCATGACATCACTTGTATATGTAAATTAGCAGGAAATCTGTAACTTTGCTCAACCATTCATTTTATTACAACAATATAGTTCCCATTTTACTTTGGAGTTCATAGTTATAGAGTTTTATATTTTTCTATGTTGATGTGAAGGAACAGGAATTGCATGACATTCTTTTACTAAAAATTGTTATACTATGTATTATTGAAAAAAATACATTTAACAAAGCATTGTGGCACCAAGGTCAGCTTGATCTATAAGGATTAATCAATAATCTCATATGTATATCCTGAATTTGTTTTGCTGTATTAGAACTTTTTTCCTAATGCATGTACAGCAGGACTTTGGTTAGGTTGCTTGCTTTGTTTGTATTTTGTACAGATGTATTTGAGATGACATTAAATCAAATTGAAATATAATATATACAGGTCCAACTATGCCTATCTTTATTTGAACAGATTTAACTATAATGCTTGAGCGTTTGTTTATACAAACAAAGCAAGCAAGTCAACCAAAGTTTTACTCTACAAGCATTAGGAAATTAGTTCTAAGTTAAATCCCATTAATCTTCAATTCGGTATTTAATAAAAAAAAAAAAAAGATAATGCAATCACAATTTAATCCTTTTTCTATATCTAAAATTTTTCTATATCTAAAATAATCTACTTAGACATTGGTGCCAAAATGTAATGCTAGATATCTTTGAGAAGTAAAAGTCATTATCAATTTTCACTTTATACTAGCTGATATTTACAGTATTGTGTTTTCTGTACTATAATGTTATACGTACTATCATCAATACTGATATTATCCCCTTCCTCTAATCGATCCTCCTTGACCAGACCCAAATCTTCCATTAATTTTGTATATACATTACTTTGTAGAAATTTCTCATAATACTGTTCTGTATGTAATATTTGATACACCTACAAAAATCATAAGAGTAATTAAATAGTTTCTCTTGCTTCCAAACAAGTCTCTTCCAATGAATACAATTGCTTTCTCATTTGAATAGTTTTTATTAACAAGAAAATTAGTTATGACAACAAAAACATAATACGTCAACACTTTTAAAACTGTTATCCTAATCCTAGCAAAAATTAAAGGTTTGATTGGCTTGCTTGCTTTATTTGCATAAATGTTTGCTCAAGCATTGTAATTAAGATTGACATGGGTTTCAACTTGTATACATTGCTTAACTTCCATTAACATTTATAAGTATAATGTATACAAGCCGAAGCTCCACCTATCTATTGATTTCAGATGTCAATCTTCATTGCAATGCTTGAGCAAAAATTTATACAAACAAACCAAGCAAGTCAACCAAACCTTTAACTTGCCAGCCTAAGGATAACATTTTTAGTGAAAATTATAAACTATGCTTTGAACAGTTCACTTGTTTAATTGCCTGAAAAAGGGTTTTCGTTTTCAGAAATACCTACTTTAGCTGCAACTTCATCAAACACACTTTCTGATAGAAATTTACTCTTAATTCGTTGCAATGTTCTCTTTACTATTTCACTGTCAATTTTAATTCTAGATGAAGCCTGAAAATAGAAAATTCAGTCATATAGATTTTCTGTAAGACCATACAAATTCTTTCTTTGTTTGCTGTGATTCAGAAGGATAGGTATGAATGCATTTTTTTGTTACAGAAATGAATGTGCATTTCAAAAATTTAGATGTTGTTATACATTTTAAAGATAATAGAAACTTTTGCAAGAATTGTTATGATGATCCAGTCATTATACTTTTAATACCATCCTAAAAATCCTTCTACTTTTATATATATTTAATAGCTCATCCAAAGTTGATAGTGCAGATAAACCTTGAGTTTGACCTACATATATGTGACACAGATATACACATTAAAAGATAAGGGGAATGTAATGTTGTATGAAACCATTATAAATTTACCTTGTCAGATAAATACTGATCATGAATAATTAACGCTGCTCTTCGTAAAGATTCTAAGTCAACTTCAGTTGCCTCCCCTCCTATAGCTCTTTGTTGTGCTGCCCTAATCTGCTGCTCAGCAGCTGCACGAAAACCCTACAAAATAACCCAACATTTTTGTTATACAGCAATAAAACATATCGAAACAAGAATGTGTCCCCAGTACATGGATGCCCCATCCGCACTATCATTTTCTATGTTCAGTGGACTGGGAAAGTGGGGGAAAATCTCTTATTTGGCATTAAAATTAGAAAGATCATATCATAGGAAACATGTGTACTAAGTTTTAAGTTGATTGCACATCAACCTCATCAAAAACTATCTTAACCAAAAACTTTAACCTGAAGTGGGACCGACGAACAGACGGACGAATGAACAAAGAACGAATGGACTGACGGAAGGATGGACCAATGGACAAAGGGAGGCACTGACCAGAAAACATAATGCCCATAAATGGGGCATAAAAATGGAAGTAAGTTCTATTAACTTCTTTAAAACTAATAGCAAATTTTCTTTTCTTTGCAGAAAATATTAGAAGTCTGTAGCATCTAGCAAGAATTCAAATGAAAATCATTACCCTAATTTAACAGAAGAAATTAAATCAATGAAATAGTTATGTAAAGAAGTGAAATTAAGTATAACCTACTGCTGTGAATATACAGTCAATGACATAGTGCAGTATCAGAAATTTTAAAATTTATCATGCAGCCCTCCAAATTATTTAAAATAAAATTGGTAAACACAATTACATTTTTAACCTATATAACAGGTTATTCAGGGAAAATACATGCTAAACAATAGGTTGTACACATTGTCTTAATAAGCATATCAATAGTTCAAAGAATCCAAAAACAGGAAGTATGTGTCCAACAGATCCAGAAAGCAAGAACACATTACAAGTCACCACAGTCAAACTGAAGACAAAATATATGGTAAATCTGTTCGGTAGTACCAAGAAAAGTGTGATGCAAATGTTTCTTTGAGGAACGAACTGACAAGGTGAAGGAAATAAAATGAATTTCAATCTCCAACACAATTAACCATCCATATAACAGTTGATTTATTAGTTAGATTTTAAACTTGGTCTAATAATAAAATTTTATATAACCTTACCTCAACATTTAAATAAAAAAATAAATACATTTGGCCCCCAACACTTGTCATAAATTCTGAAATAGAAAAGTAGATGAAAAAGTGAATTATAAATTCAAATCCTTACACATAAAGTGAATAAATTGTGAATTCTAATATTTATGTACATATACAGGCTGATATCTAGTTGAAATTAAACAAAAGAAATGGAAATCTTTGTTAATAGGGAATGTGAAAAAGGACAAGTTTGTATACTTGAATTGTTAACATCTGTTTATATGGGATTCAAAAGTATAAATAGGTGCCTCATTCAGGATTTCATGCATTTTATATAATTTTTTATACTTAAATTATAGTTTTGGAAAATTTGTGAACTTTTAAATCTTCAAAGATTGAATTGGTCATTTGTTGTTGAATATATGTGTTTGAGATGAACAATGACAATAAAACTGGGGCCAATAATAGAACAGAAACTTCTAACCCATCTAAAGCATAAGTTTAAAACTTGATTTTTGTCAGGTCACATGGCTAATTTATTATTTTTATTTTTATCTGGACTTTCTTGTTTTATCGTCTTTTTTATTTGTACTACATACTTACGTATAAGATTTTTGAATGCACTTTTAAAACGTGTTCTTACTTCTCATTTTAACACATTTCATAAATAACTGTTTGAATTTTGCTGTTTTTATGAAATTTAAATGAAATAATCAGTAACTTTTATATGATGATTTAGCTGGTGATAAAGTGATTAGACAAGATTATTTGAATAAACTGTCTTGTTTGAACAATGATTTACTTTTCATTTTTTTCTTTTCTGTACATGTTATGTCAT
This sequence comes from Mytilus galloprovincialis, assembly GCF_965363235.1. NCBI lineage: Eukaryota > Metazoa > Mollusca > Bivalvia > Mytilida > Mytilidae > Mytilus > Mytilus galloprovincialis. The sequence goes on from NC_134839.1 coordinate 103,075,640, forward strand.
ACCATCATAATATTAAAACAATGAACAAGATTTAGATCTTACCTATAAAAACTGCTAATGCTATATTATTTTCTATAATTTCGTCTAAACTTAATATAAAAATATTCCTTGCTCTGCAAATATCAGAAATCTGTAAGAAAAAAGAAAAAACAATTTTAAATCAATAGGATCTGAAATAAATCTTAAGAAATAAAATTGACTGATGAATTTAGTTCAGTTTTAGTATTTAAAATTACACTTAACTTTCATATGTATTCTTTTAAGTCTACTTATAACTTAATTTTTTTACAAATTATCTCCCCTTAGTCCAGCAAGTACATAAAATTCAATAAGTGATGATAGGCATATTTTTCTCAAAATTGTTTCCAAAGATTAAAATTTTCTATTCATAATTGTCCCTCTTCTTTTGTCTTTCCTATTTTGTTTATTCCGCTCACATGCCACGCCCCAAAACAAAGTTACCATGATGAAAAAGTAAATATAAAACACAAGTATATTTATTAATTACATTATCATAATCGAATATGTTGAAAAATATCTTTTTACAAAAGGCTGTTGCTAAACTATTGATGGACTGATTTCAAAATTACAAAATTTTGACAGTTTTTTAAGTATGAATTCTTAAGGAAAATAATGAAATCAAAATATATTACAACTATCATCTAACAGTCCAAAGTGGTGTTACTATCTGTAACTCAACATATCACTTGTTGGATTTTCAAATTAAATGGTTTTAAATAATGACATTATTGACCTTTTCTCTTTTTGTTGAAAATATTGTTTTTCTTCCTTCAGTTTAACTGTTTCAATTTTCAATTAGTTAGATTTAATATAACACATTTGTTGTTGATATAGATTTCTGTATGGTGTGATATTATAACCACCTTTGTTGTTGATATACTTACATCAATATTATCATCTACTCCATCAATCAATCTTTTAATTCTTCCTTCACATATAGTCTTAACAAATACTAAACTGTTTAAATTCTGTTTAACTAGTGCATCTGTAAAGAATAACATTAAGATCATTTATAACTGACAAAACCTAACTACACGTATTAAAACGTCAAAATTTAAGTCAATGCTTTCCAACAACTTTCTATAATTTAATAGTAAAAGTGATAATGGTTCATGTCAAAACAAATATTTTTTTTAAAATTAATATTACATATATGGCCTTCAACAATGAACAAACACCGTATTTTTTAGTAAGCCATAAAAATACTTGGGTTACAAAATTAGAAACAATTTAAAATGGAAAATTAAAGGCCCCATTTTATCAAATAGCATTTTGTAAAATTGTTTGGGTTTTGTTGATATTTGTTCAAGCATATGTTTGTGGCATGGTATATTTTGTAACATTATTATGTTTTTGTTGATGTTTGTATATGCATAGTTTGTTATTAAAAAAAAGCTATTCTTACCATCAATCCCTCCACTGTCCTTAGATCTCCATTTATGTATATTTTGTTCTACAATTTCTTTAACTGCTTCTAATTCATCAATATCAATAGAACTTTTGGCAACTTGTAAGAAAGTTTCATTCGTTAATGTTCTTTCTGTACACTGAAAAATTATCAATAACAAATAAAAAGTAACTATAACTATTAAAAAAAAATATAACAATCATTATTCTAATATCCTCTAACTGTACATGTACATGTATTTTTTTATGACAGTATCTCATCTAATATTCAAAATGTTTACAGTATTGCTACAGTATTGCATACCCATTCAAAAACATGAATTTAAGGATGTACAGCACTTAATTTGAAGATCAAATCCCCAAATCACAGTTGCTCTTCAAATATAAAACTGTAATTCCCAATCTAATGCAGTGAATGTACTTGAAAATTGTAAAAATACAACATTTGAAATACTATAAGAATAGATTACTAGAAGCACAAAAATCAATCAAGATGATTTAATGATAGAAAAAATGTATAACAAAGATTTGATGGATTGAATTCTAGAATAATTATACTTACAAACCAAGCTATATTTTGATTGACATAATCTGGATCGGACATTAAATCTATTGTGGGTAAAAATATTCCATTCACTAAAACTTCCTACAAAATTAAAACATCAAAAGTCTTAACATAAAATTTAAACTACTAAATAATATCAGCTATGTGTTTTTGTCAATTTGGGAAGGAGTTGGTTCACTTACCTATATTTTGGCTCTAAAAACCTGATTTTTTTTAACTGCAATGATGTTGTGAAAATTAAATGAAAACACATGTTATTAAGTCCAATTGTTTCAGTTAAAATAGATTTTTCATCATTAGTGATGTATTTGCAATGTAAAAAATGTAGGTGAATTTCAAAATGACTGATTTTTGGACAAATTCAGAGTAGTTTATGTCAATTTTCTGAAAAATAGAAAGTTGCACCACCCCTTGCCCACAAATATTTTTGTTGAAATAGCCAAAGTAGCACATGCTCTACTTTTCAAAATTTAAGTCAAAAATATATTTATAATATATCAAGCAAATATACTCTATTTTTTATTATACTTTCAAAAATCATACATTTAGCAATACAAACACACTAACTCTACTTGAACAAGTGAAGTTTAAAACTGTACCTTTACAGGGCCATTTATGGAGGGTTACTTGACTCTACACCTTTGGTTAAATGGACTTTTTTTATAGTCTTAACAATCTGTATAGACATTAGCTCATTGCACCACAATACTTCATAATGTCATTAGTTTTTATTGTGTTGTTGGGTTACTGTCTCACTGTACATATTTCCCATATTTTGTTTTTATATAGACTATGTATGCAGCTATTAATATAGGTATGAATGTCTATAATCTTGCTAGATGTGTTATGCAGTTTTGAATGTCTATATTTTGTTTTAGTGAATATTTCTTTGATCTAACAGGCTACACATCTGTTAAGTAATAGAACACTGTTTACTCACCCTCAATATATAACGGAATGATTTATTATGAAAATCTTCTTGTGGTAAAAGTAAAAATAATAAAACTTCACTTAAATCTTGTAAATACTCTGAAAATAAAATAAAAGATATATACTATTGTTAGTGCCGGTATAACAAATGTGGGTGCTGAAATGTCTCACCAGCTTAATTAGCTATGACTAAGTAATATATATCATAAGTTCTATTTATCATTTACTTCATATACATATACAACATATACTTCGTGGTAACTGAGACACTGTTAAAAGCATTAAAACTTGACAATGATTATTTTCTAAGCACCTTGTACATAAGTATAGTTGACACAAATTCAAGAATATGTACATGTATGGTTACTTTAGGTTAATTACTAATTTTGGGTCAAAAAGGAGCCATCTTGTCCCAACCCCTTTTACTGTTAAAAGTATTTATGAAAATACCTACGTCTTTCAGAATCTGGATCTAAGCACACAACATCTCTACACATGTTTTTCTCCATTTCAAGTTCAAGGTCAAAGAATTCAGATACCACATGTTCCTCATAACCAGCTGAAATATACAATTATTATTTATAGAAATGTATTGCAGTGAAAAATAACAGCAAACATCCTATATGAAAAAATTATTTTAGAAGAACACTGTTTAATACATATAAATACACTAAAAATTATGAAAAAAAACCAACATTTAACAGGTGTGTGTAAACCTTAAAATACAAAAATATCACCCTGTCAATGTATGATGTTGTTATTCAACTAGAGGTTCTCAAGAGCCTGTATCGCTCGCCTGACTCTACCTGGGTTTTTGAAATCATATAAAAACAGATAAAATTTGGCTACAAAGTAACAACACTTGGCCAGCACCTCATAAAGAAAGGACTATTCATGCTATGTTTGATTTCATTCAATTCCGTGGTTCTCTAGAGGAAGACTTTTGTATGCATTTCCCATAGGGTCATATGTTAAACTAAGCCCCCGCTGGCAGCCATCTTGGATGATGGATCGGAGACAAAGTAACAACACTTGGTCAGCATCTCATAAGGAACATTCATGCTATGTTTGGTTTCATTCCATTCAGTGGTTCTCTAGAAGAAGTCATTTGTATGCATTTCCCATAGGGTCCTATGTTAAACTAAGTCCCCGCTGGCGGCCATCTTGGATGATGGATCGGCTACAAAGTAACAACACTTGGTCAGCACCTCATAAGGAACATTTATGCCATATTTAGTTTCATTCCATTCAGTGGTTCTCTAGAAGAAGTCATTTGTATGCATTTCCCATAGGGTCCTATGTTAAACTAAGTCGCCCGCTGGCGGCCATCTTGGATGATGGATCGGCTACAAAGTAACAACACTTGGTCAGCACCTCATAAGGAACATTTATGCCATGTTTAGTTTCAATCCATTCAGTGGTTCTTTAGAAGAAGTCATTTGTATGCATTTCCCATAGGGTCCTATGTTAAACTAAGTCGCCCGCTGGCTGCCATCTTGGATGATGGATCAGCAACAAAGTAACAACACTTGGTCAGCACCTCATAAGGAACATTCATGCCATGTTTGGTTTCATTCCATTCAGTGGTTCTCTAGAAGAAGTTCAAAATGTAAAAAGTTAGCGACGACGACGATGGATGACAGACGCCAAGTGATGAGAAAAGCTCACTAAAAATGAATGAATAACAATTGTTCATCATTCTGCTTTAATATAATAATAAATTGTGTGCCCTCAGAGTAGACAGCTGTTTACAACTTGACAAAATGTAAAGAAACTATAAATTTAATAATTTGTTGTTAAAGCCCCAGTCACACTGACACATTTCAAGAGATAGTTTTACTACGCTATCCAAAAGCGTAGCAAAACAAGAATATACGTAACACAGCGTATCGAACATAGTGATCCTTCGTTCAAAACCGGACCTGCTCTGTATGTTTTGAAAATCCAACAACAAACGTAGCTAAAATTGAAACCAAGTTGAAACCTAGTAAATATGTATCAAAGCTAAGCTGAACATAACAAAACGTGCTTACTACGTATCGAAACGTATTAATGCGTTGAGGAAACAGTCTTCATGCTGAGTGGCCATCCAGGCAGCCAAGGCTGGTAAAATTGCTCTCGGGCCTGTAAAAATCAAACCTACAGGCCAACAGAATCTAACTAAAATTTTTCAAAGATTGAGCTGCAGGCCTGTAGATTTAGCAGTTCAGCGTGAAGACTGTGGAAACGTGGGTCTTCACATAATAATACATAACAAACGTGATAAGAACCTAGCACAAACCTAGCTTTCTAAACAACGGGACATTTTTATTCAAAACGTAGTTGAAACGTAGCATTTTAAAATGTAGAAAACATGACAGTGTGACTGGAGCTTAAAGCATTGCACAGAAATTCTGCAAGAAACAACCTTAAGATCATCATACTAAGTTATTGTAAATGTCAATGAATATATAAACAATATAAAGCATACCTTCCTTAGAAGACATATTGACTTTATCTGTTGCTCGTCTGTATAATTTGATATGTGAAGCAAAATCATCAACTAATCGTTGTGTGAAGTAGGGCATCCAATCCACTTCTTTTGATCTACAAACACAAATAATAGAATTATATTTTTCATTAAACATTTGTCACTGGAGTGCAAGTGAAAGAAAGTTTTACCCATGTCTCATTTCTTCAGTTATCAGGAAAAGCTATATTTAAGAGTAAGGATCCAAAAAAGTCCTATTTACCAGTCCAGTATAAATGAAAATGACTGAATCAGTAATCTGTTTTACATGCACTCACATCGTGTGACAAGTTTTCAAATTCAAATAACTTAATTCAATATTCACAAATTTTTCATTATTCATTAATTTGGTAAACAACAATTCAGATTGAAAAATTTAATTTCTTAATTTGGTTACATACATGTCATACAAGTGCTTTTATTCAATACACGATATGATTGACATGCATATGATAAAAACTCTTAATGGTTACACACTCAATAATTTTTATTCAAAGGAGAAAAACAATTTTCAGTCATCTTCAAAAACATTAAATCCATTTGTTATTTACATAATCCAGTTAAAACTTCTGAATTTACAGATATTAAAAAGAATCATTATCCTGAGGGATTTGTAATTTCAATTCACTTAAATCAATTCAGTTTTCAGTTGATATTATATGCAAATCTTTATTTAATAATTTTTAGTGAAACCTATATAAAGACTTCATGTAGTTCATGCTTGAAACAGGTTTGTTTTAGGTGAGACTTCTGAAAATTTATTTAAATTTTCAGGACCCTTATATAGAATAGAATAGCAAATCAAAATATTAAATACCTTGTAGCAAATGTTATTGCCACTTTTTGTACAGTCTGTCTGATATCCAACAGAAAACCATCATGGTCACTAATCTGTCTATACCAGGCTTTGATGTAATCTCTAAAAGCATGTTTCAATACCTGTCAAATAAATTATGAGTAGTATGTAAGGGCACGTTTCAATACCTGTAAAATGAATTTTGAGTAGTGTGTAAGGGCATGTTTCAATACACAGACCTATATGTAGACCTTTAAATCATTCTATAAACCAGATCTTGTTGACTTATTGTAATAGTATTAGAAAATGAACCCAATCAGGGCCTACACAGTTATCCTGATATTTCAGTGAGTCATTTAATTGGTAATTATCATCTGTTAGCACATAAATGACAGGATCAGAGGCTGCCTGAGAAGGGAAACAACCCCTCCATCAAATGACTTGAGATTTCTAAAAATAACTGGCTAACTACCAACCTCTTGTAGCACCTCGTCTATAACACTTGCTCCTGTCATTCTAACTACTAACCTCTTGTAGCATCTCGTCTATAACACTTGCTCCTGTCATTCTAACTACTAACCTCTTGTAGAACCTCATCTATAACACTTGCTTCTGTCATTCTAACTACCAACCTCTTGTAGCACTTCATCTATAACACTTGCTTCTGTCATTCTAACTACTAACCTCTTGTAGCACCTCGTCTATAACACTTGCTCCTGTCATTCTAACTACTAACCTCTTGTAGCACCTCATCTATAACACTTGCTCCCGTCATTCTAACTACTAACCTCTTGTAGCACCTCGTCTATAACACTTGCTCCTGTCATTCTAACTACTAACCTCTTGTAGCACCTCATCTATAACACTTGCTCCTGTCATTCTAACTACTAACCTCTTGTAGCACCTCATCTATAACACCGTCTATAACACTTGCTCCTGTCATTCTAACTACTAACCTCTTGTAGCACCTCATCTATAACACTTGCTTCTGTCATTCTAACTACCAACCTCTTGTAGCACCTCATCTATAACACTTGCTTCTGTCATTCTAACTACTAACCTCTTGTAGCATCTCGTCTATAACACTTGCTCCTGTCATTCTAACTACTAACCTCTTGTAGCACCTCATCTATAACACTTGCTTCTGTCATTCTAACTACCAACCTCTTGTAGCACCTCATCTATAACACTTGCTTCTGTCATTCTAACTACTAACCTCTTGTAGCACCTCATCTATAACACTTGCTCCTGTCATTCTAACTACTAACCTCTTGTAGCACCTCATCTATAACACCGTCTATAACACTTGCTCCTGTCATTTTAACTACTAACCTCTTGTAGCACCTCATCTATAACACTTGCTTCTGTCATTCTAACTACCAACCTCTTGTAGCACCTCATCTATAACACTTGCTTCTGTCATTCTAACTACTAACCTCTTGTAGCATCTCGTCTATAACACTTGCTCCTGTCATTCTAACTACTAACCTCTTGTAGCACCTCATCTATAACACCGTCTATAACACTTGCTCCTGTCATTTTAACTACTAACCTCTTGTAGCACCTCATCTATAACACTTGCTTCTGTCATTCTAACTACCAACCTCTTGTAGCACCTCATCTATAACACTTGCTTCTGTCATTCTAACTACTAACCTCTTGTAGCATCTCGTCTATAACACTTGCTCCTGTCATTCTAACTACTAACCTCTTGTAGCACCTCATCTATAACACTTGCTTCTGTCATTCTAACTACCAACCTCTTGTAGCACTTCATCTATAACACTTGCTTCTGTCATTCTAACTACTAACCTCTTGTAGCACCTCATCTATAACACTTGCTCCTGTCATTCTAACTACTAACCTCTTGTAGCACCTCATCTATAACACCGTCTATAACAATTGCTCCTGTCATTTTAACTACTAACCTCTTGTAGCACCTCATCTATAACACTTGCTTCTGTCATTCTAACTACCAACCTCTTGTAGCACCTCATCTATAACACTTGCTTCTGTCATTCTAACTACTAACCTCTTGTAGCATCTCGTCTATAACACTTGCTCCTGTCATTCTAACTACTAACCTCTTGTAGCACCTCATCTATAACACTTGCTTCTGTCATTCTAACTACCAACCTCTTGTAGCACTTCATCTATAACACTTGCTCCTGTCATTCTAACTACTAACCTCTTGTAGCACCTCGTCTATAACACTTGCTCCTGTCATTCTTTTGTCAAAGTTCTTTATCTTTGTTATGTTTTCCATGGTTTTCATAATCTGATTTAAATATAGAAAAAAAATAATGTTTTCATAACACTTTTATAATTTTACTTAAATTGATATAAATATAGGGTGTGTCCCTAAACTACTTCATAACAAAAAAGACAAAAATTTGGAACAATGAAAAAAACGACCTTCTATTAAAATACTTTTTATAGAATGATAGAATCCTTCAATACAATCCATTTTTTTTTTCTTTACCAAGGCTTTAATGGCCTTGATCAGAGTAAGACATTTTCAGAATTACAGGTTTTCAAATTTTCTTGACTAAACGAACCACCTGTTTATTATGTAAGCACTATTAAGGAGTCAATTATGGCATAGGATATACATGTAATTGGCCTTAGAACGCCTATCATTAAGGTTCTGTGAGTTAAAAAACAGTCAGACCATTTGATGAGCAAATATAGATTCTAAACAGATTAAATGCTATACTTACTTTCATGACACCTAGCTGTGGTTTTGGTAACTCTGGAAAGTCTGTTTTCTGGGTCTGCAAGGAAATCTGTCTTCCATGATATACTGCAATCACTAAAGCTCTAAAATCAACATACTTAAATTAGTTGATAATGCAAATTAAATAATCTTCCAGAGGTCTTATCCATGAATTTGTGCATAAACAAACGGAGGTTCATAAGACATGGCAAAAATATGCTAATATTATATTTAATTTAACCTTTTTTGGAATCTCCTTTATTTCAATTTCAGAATTCCATTTATTTTTAATTACAGCTTTTTAGATGCATTCAAGTAAAATCAAGTATCAAACTGGTGTATATGGTGTATATGGTGTATATGGTGTATATGCAAAAATGTGTATTTTGTTGTACCATAATTATCTGTATTGTTTTTGATCCATAAAATGAAAGTAACTTAATATGCTATCACTTTTGGTATCAGGAGGTGACAAAATTTTATCCCTATCATATCACTGATAAAGTATATCATCAGATTCAAAAGATATACATGTATATTTATGTTAACTTGACCTTGTCAATGTTTTTTCCTGGATAAATCCAGTGAGCTCACAAAAAAAATAAGTAGAATACTGAAATATGTAATGGTTAATATTTATAACATAATCCTAGCATGAATGTTTATCATCTTAAATAATGTATGGGGTTTGATAAACCATGCATATTGATTGATATCATCATGATATAATACATAAAATGACTTACCCCACCAGTATACACAGGAAGTAAACGATCAACAACAGACCAAAATTACCAAAGGAGACTAGAAACAGGAATACACCTAGTGTAGGCCACTTCCAGTCTATATTAGATAACATCTGAAACAAAGAATTTAGACTTTAATCTTACCACTTTGATAGATATATTTAAGTATTGATAATATGAATGAGTCCTTCCTGTTGACCAATATAATTATTTCCTCAGAATATCTCTGACGATTTTTTTCAATTAGACTGAAAGCCATCATATATAAATCCTGAATCTATATCAGTATAACATAACTGAATAGGACTGGCAGTCACTACATTTATCATTATTAATCTATATCAGTATAACATAACTGAATAGGACTGGCAGTCACTACATTTATCATTATTAATCTATATCAGTATAACATAACTAAATAGGACTGGCAGTCACTACATTTATCATTATTAATCTATATCAGTATAACATAACAGAATAGGACTGGCAGTCACTACATTTATCATTATTAATCTATATCAGTATAACATAACTGAATAGGACTGGCAGTCACTACATTTATCATTATTAATCTATATCAGTATAACATAACTAAATAGGACTGGCAGTCACTACATTTATCATTATTAATCTATATCAGTATAACATAACTAAATAGGACTGGCAGTCACTACATTTATCATTATTAATCTTTATCAGTATAACATAACTAAATAGGACTGGCAGTCACTACATTTATCATTATTAATCTATATCAGTATAACATAACAGAATAGGACTGGCAGTCACTACATTTATCATTATTAATCTATATCAGTATAACATAACTGAATAGGACTGGCAGTCACTACATTTATCATTATTAATCTATATCAGTATAACATAACTAAATAGGACTGGCAGTCACTACATTTATCATTATTAATCTATATCAGTATAACATAACAGAATAGGACTGGCAGTCACTACATTTATCATTATTAATCTATATCAGTATAACATAACTAAATAGGACTGGCAGTCACTACATTTATCATTATTAATCTATATCAGTATAACAGAACTGAATAGGACTGGCAGTCACTACATTTATCATTATTAATCTTTATCAGTATAACATAACAGAATAGGACTGGCAGTCACTACATTTATCATTATTAATCTATATCAGTATAACATAACTAAATAGGACTGGCAGTCACTACATTTATCATTATTAATCTATATCAGTATAACATAACTGAATAGGACTGGCAGTCACTACATTTATCATTATTAATCTATATCAGTATAACATAACTAAATAGGACTGGCAGTCACTACATTTATCATTATTAATCTATATCAGTATAACATAACTGAATAGGACTGGCAGTCACTACATTTATCATTATTAATCTATATCAGTATAACATAACTAAATAGGACTGGCAGTCACTACATTTATCATTATTAATCTATATCAGTATAACAGAACTGAATAGGACTGGCAGTCACTACATTTATCATTATTAATCTATATCAGTATAACATAACTAAATAGGACTGGCAGTCACTACATTTATCATTATTAATCTATATCAGTATAACATAACTGAATAGGACTGGCAGTCACTACATTTATCATTATTAATCTATATCAGTATAACATAACTAAATAGGACTGGCAGTCACTACATTTATCATTATTAATCTATATCAGTATAACATAACTAAATAGGACTGGCAGTCACTACATTTATCATTATTAATCTATATCAGTATAACATAACTGAATAGGACTGGCAGTCACTACATTTATCATTATTAATCTATATCAGTATAACATAACTAAATAGGACTGGCAGTCACTACATTTATCATTATTAATCTATATCAGTATAACATAACTGAATAGGACTGGCAGTCACTACATTTATCATTATTAATCTATATCAGTATAACATAACTAAATAGGACTGGCAGTCACTACATTTATCATTATTAATCTTTATCAGTATAACATAACTAAATAGGACTGGCAGTCACTACATTTATCATTATTAATCTATATCAGTATAACATAACTAAATAGGACTGGCAGTCACTACATTTATCATTATTAATCTATATCAGTATAACATAACTGAATAGGACTGGCAGTCACTACATTTATCATTATTAATCTATATCAGTATAACATAACTGAATAGGACTGGCAGTCACTACATTTATCATTATTAATCTATATCAGTATAACATAACTAAATAGGACTGGCAGTCACTACATTTATCATTATTAATCTATATCAGTATAACATAACTGAATAGGACTGGCAGTCACTACATTTATCATTATTAATCTATATCAGTATAACATAACTAAATAGGACTGGCAGTCACTACATTTATCATTATTAATCTATATCAGTATAACATAACTAAATAGGACTGGCAGTCACTACATTTATCATTATTAATCTATATCAGTATAACATAACTGAATAGGACTGGCAGTCACTACATTTATCATTATTAATCTATATCAGTATAACATAACTGAATAGGACTGGCAGTCACTACATTTATCATTATTAATCTATATCAGTATAACATAACTAAATAGGACTGGCAGTCACTACATTTATCATTATTAATCTATATCAGTATAACAGAACTGAATAGGACTGGCAGTCACTACATTTATCATTATTAATCTATATCAGTATAACATAACTAAATAGGACTGGCAGTCACTACATTTATCATTATTAATCTATATCAGTATAACATAACTGAATAGGACTGGCAGTCACTACATTTATCATTATTAATCTATATCAGTATAACATAACTAAATAGGACTGGCAGTCACTACATTTATCATTATTAATCTATATCAGTATAACATAACTGAATAGGACTGGCAGTCACTACATTTATCATTATTAATCTTTATCAGTATAACATAACTAAATAGGACTGGCAGTCACTACATTTATCATTATTAATCTATATCAGTATAACATAACTGAATAGGACTGGCAGTCACTACATTTATCATTATTAATCTAATTCCACTTTACTGGTGTGTGTGCTGCCTATTAGCAGCATTAGCCTGCTGGTTTTTTTTGGAAATCTACATGTTTGGAAGAAATTGGTTTTAGTAGTTATTTCAGAAAAGGTAATCTTTGAAAAGTTTGTTTATGATGAATGACAATTCCAACAATGAATGCTACATGTAAGTGATGGCAATTGCTGAGAAAAACAGTGTTTCATTATAACAAGAATTTTTATTTCTTTTGCTTGGGTAACTTAAAAGCTTAAGTCAACAACTTCAGTGAAAACATTTCCATGTGTTGAACATTTATTAGTAACTGATATGGGCCATTTTAAAAAAAATGAAGCAAAAGTGTGACATAGGGGGTCCAATTTCAAACTCAATATTTTTCATTTCTTTTTGTCTTACCCTATTACCGATACTTTAAATTTTATAATTCCAAAGTTTCAAGAAGAACGAAACAGACACATTGAATAATCTTAAATTTTAATAACATACATCTCAAAACATTTGAACAGAAACCATACTACTTATAAACAAGTTTGGTAATAAAAAAGTCAAGAAAACATCGCTCAAACCTTTTCCAAATGAAAGTCAATAGAATAAGAAAAATTTTAAAACCAAAATTTCCATCTTTTCTGCTAAATCATATAATAACAATCAAATTGAATAGCTTAATTTAAAAAAAATAATAATAACTAGTGATTGAAGTTTTTGCCAATAAAAAGAATCTTAATATATTTCAGTTAAAATAGTAAACTTTGAAAGCCCTGAGTTTTTGTGATCATTTGGAAAAATAAAAATGTCATTTCATTGTACCGTTTTTATGTAATTGTATGTAGAAAAAGCCTTCTATTTTCAGTATTTTGTCACACTCCTGACATATGTTACAAAGATTGAAAAATGCTTTAAACTTGCACAAAAATTCACTTAACACATTGCTATATCATTGATTTCAATTACTGACATCTTTTGCCATAGAACAGGACTTTCTTTTTAGGGCCATTTAAAAAAAATACACAGAAAGGTACCCAAAAATGTCAGGAGTGTGACAACTGTCTTTAAACATCTACCAAAGAATACATAGGACTTAAATATTTTCTTCTTCTTTATTTTTCAGAAGTGACTATTCCAAAGAGAAGAAAAAACATTATTACAACTGTGATATGTTTATATCATAAATGTGGGAGTGCATTATATATGTCAGGAGTGTGACACTTTTTTTAAGACATTTTCTGTCAATTCATAATTTCACAAGGACAAGTCCCACAAGTTTCTTTGTGTTAGAAATGTTGAAACCAAGTTATATTCCTATCATGTACCCCTTAAATGTGTTATTTATCATGATTGTTTTGGCACAAGGAGTTTTAATTTGTAATTTTTCTATTTTTTGTGCACAGTAATGCAAATTTATCAAAGGAAATAAGTGTGTACAACTATAATATCATATAGGAAAGTGAGGAAATGAATTTTGTGCAAAAAAGAACAATCATTTTGATTTAAAATGGAATATTTAAAGAAGTTTCAAGGATTAACCATTAAGATGTAATTCGTCACACTCCTGACATGAATTTAACAATTTAAGAAAAATATGAAAATTAGCTTTATTTTTAGGACAGATAATTGAAAGACAGCTAGTAAAATGAAGAAACTCTTGGTAAAACTTCCATTCCTTAAAACATCTACTAGATTTGCTGAAATTAGCAGGGCAAAATTTTCTAGAAGAAATGATTCAAAGAAAGAGACTTGGAAAGAGAGGACCCACAAATACTGGCTGAATCTGAAATTTAAAAATATTTAGAGGAAGTTGGAACATCTTAAAATAAAAACTTATAAAACCAAGCTAACAAAAAAAGGCTTAAAGAAAGAAGAACTTTGAATCCCAAATTTGATAAACAATATAAAGAAAAACAAAGGCAGTGGCAGAGAAACAGTAGAAAAAAAGGAAGATTGATAAAAAAGAAGTTGGGTTGAATAAGGACTTAGAATCGAACAAAAACAGCTCAAAAATTCAAATGAGAACAGATCTGTGACTGTGTCAGATTCCAGATCTACAGTGAGAAAACCTGCACAACACACAAGAAAACAATTGCCACAAAACAAAAATGCTTATAAATGATCTCTTCGAGAAGGCCCTTTCTTCTGGGTGTAGCATTTATAATGATGTGTTTCAAAGTACTCGTCCAAGCATTTTTGTTTTGTGGCAGTTGTTTTCTTGTGTGTTGTGCAGGTTTTCTCACTGTAGATCTGGAATCTGACACAGTCACAGATCTGTTCTCATTTGAATCTGAGCTGTTTTTGTTCGATTCTAAGTCCTAATATATTCAACCCAACTTCTTTTTTATCTTTTTTCCTTTTTTTCTACTGTTTCTCTGCCACTGCCTTTGTTTTTCTTTATATTGTTTATCAAATTTGGAATTCAAAGTTCTTCTTTCTTTAAGCCTTTTTTTGTTAGCTTGGTTTTATAAGTTTTTATTTTAAGATGTTCCAACTTCCTCTAAATATTTTTAAATTTCAGATTCAGCCTGTATTTGGGGGTTCTCTCTTTCCAAGTCTCTTTCTTTGAATCATTTCTTCTAGAAAATTTTGCCTGGCTTATGTCAGCAAGTATAGTGGATGTTTTAAGGAATGGAAGATTTACCAAAAGTTTCTTTATTTTACTAGCTGTCTTTCAAATATCTGTCCTAAAAATAAAGCTGATCTTAATATTTTTCTTAAATTGTTAAATTCATGTCAGGAGTGTGACGAATTAAATCTAAATGATTAATCATTGAAACATCTTTAAATATACCATTTTAAATCAAAATAATTGTTCTATTTTGTACAAAATTCATTTCCTCACTTTCCTATATTTTTTTCTTCTCTTTGGAATAGCCACTTCTGAAAAATAAAGAAGAAGAAAATATTTAAGTCCTATGTATTCTTTGGTAGATGTTTAAAGACAGTTGTCACACTCCTGACATTTTTGGGTGCCTCTCTTTGGTGTCCATTAAAACAATAAAATGTGTGATTTAGAGCACCAACATACCCTTAATTATAGTGCTAATATACCAATACAAACTTATTTCCCATACTGGCATTATTGGACTTTAAAACATGGTTATAAGGAAGCTTTATTTTTAAAAGTGTCATTTTTTGAAAGACTTTATTTTTTGTACATACCTTCACAATAAAGGTCAGTGATTACTTATCTTAAAATTTTATTGGACAAAATTACAAAAATATTTAAGACTAATAATGTAGCAACTACCAGAAATATTTCAGTATAGCATAAAAACGATCCACCTTTTTCAATTCTACTTTGAAAATTTCTATTTTTTTAAATGTCACGCTAAAAGCGTCACACTCCTGACAAAAATGGCCTGTTTTTAAAACATTTCTCTGCAGTGGTTTGAGATATCTTCATGAAACTTGGCATGCAGCTAGCCCTGACTATCCTGCATTTTATAACACCTGTGTTATAATTCTAAACTTAACTAATTTAAAAATATACCACAAAAAGTAAAAAGCTTCATTTTTTTTGAAATGGCCCATATTTATCATAGATTTTTCCTCAATGCAGGTCATTGCCTCATTACCTACATTTTTATTATTCAGAGGTTAACATGCATGAAAATTGAATAAACAGTACAATGCCTGTCTACTGCTATGGACACTCACGTTTTTATTTTGAAGTAAACATCATTACATGAAAAGGAAATATGAAGCCTTTGTTGTTCAGACTACTGTACAGGGCTCACACTACTTCAGAATTATAGGGAGAAGTGACTTCTCTTTTTAAAAATGATAGGGAGAAGTGGTGAGATCTGAAAGAGAAGTGCTCATTCGTGCGGTGCGCTACAATGTTTGGATTTTACTATAGTATAAAAGGTCATATGTAAATAATGTTCTTTTTATATTATTCAATTCATATCTGAGTATACAATTAAAGTAACATTTCAAATTAAAAAGTTTTTTTTAGTTTTACTAAGGTTCTTGTGAGAAACTACCAACTAGATATCTAATATCTAGCACTAAAAAAAAATATTTTTTTATTTTAAAAAATGTAAAGAAATATTAATATTTCAATTACAATTTAATTAAAATCTATCTTGTGTATGAAATTCAGAGTTTCTCATCAAAAAATAAAAAAGTTATAAGCTGGGCCATAATATAATTAATAGTCTCAGAGTTAAGCAACTTTGAAACAATCCATAAAAAATATAGGGAATTATATACACCAATCAATTAGATGTAACCAAAAGTGCCTTAATGTGTGTGGAATACGTAATTTTCCCCTTTGGCATCAATGTTCTTCTGTCAGCAATGGTCAGCTGTTCCATCCGTGCGTCCGTAGAAATTATTGTAAAAGTACGGATTTCGGTCATAGCTGGTCCGGTTCAGATCCATAGTTTAGAAATCGGTCAATGGCGGACGAATGCAAGAAAATTTACAAAAATAAACGATGTTTGACAAGTTATTTGGAAAGGAACATGGCGTTTTCAATGCAATAAATGGATTAAACATTTACTGGAGGCAACTTTTATCACGTTTAAATGAAGTAACAAACTTATTTTGCCGCCGTAATTTAGGTTGTTGTACGTTTTCGACTAACAAGCACCGGAACTTGCAGAAATGCACGAAGTGATAAAAAGTCGTATTTTATCAAATAACCTGCAACACACTGCAAAGACAATGCTTCAACCTCTTTTCTTAAGATAATGAATCGTTTATGTCTAAATTTCTTTCATTATCAATAAAAAATTGATGTTTCATCAACTTGGTAAAAATTGAAAATGTCCGATGACGGAAGCAACTGAAAGCGAGTATCGTCAAGAACAGGGCAACTTGTTTTCGCTTTTGGGGGTTAGGGAAAGCGAAGTGACGGTCGGGAAAGCGACTTCTTCGCCCAAGTTGCCTGGTAGCGTGAGCCCTGACTATATATTTTATATTTGCATAATATACATTTTCATGAACTTTTGGCATTTAATCAAAATAAATCTAGGCATATCTTTGGCACAAGCAAACATGTTTTTCCCCACCACATTATGTATGTGCCTGTCTCAAATCAGGAGCCTGTAATATTCAGTAATTGTCTCTTGATGATGAATATCATTGTTTTAAATTCATTGTTTTGTCCATAAATCAGGCAGTTAGTTATCTCGTTAAAATTATCTTACATTGCCTTACATTTGTCATTTCAGATCATTCTATAGCTCAAGATGCAATATCTTTAAAACTGTATTGCTCATTGTTAAAAGGACATATGGTGACTTAAAGATGTTAACTTCTGCATCATTTAGTCTCTGTTGGAGAGTGGCATCACTGGCAATCATTCCACAACTTTTTATATCATATCTATCAACCAATAGAGAGATTAGCTGAACTAAATTCAAGCAGTATAGGGGAGGTTACAGTATGCACACCAAAGTCACGACAGGAAAATCAGTTCGCTGATTGATGCCAGTATCTGGTTGATTGGACGTTTGATACCGTGCCACATCAGCGTTTATTTTTGAAACTTGAAAAACTTGGAATAAAGGGCTGCATTTTGAATTGGATAAAAAGTTTTCTATCTGGGCGTAAGCAATGTGTTCGTATAAATAATACAACATCAACATGGTCAGACGTGGTGAGCGGTGTACCTCAGGGAAGTGTTTTAGGACCAGTTCTTTTCTTAATATTTATAAATGATCTTCCTGATGTAGTAGAGGGTATAGTAAAAGTTTTTGCTGATGATTGTAAAGTTTATTCTAAAGTCTCGTCAGATTATGAGCGATGTAAGTTACAGGAAAATTTGGACAGATTATGTGAATGGTCAGATATGTGGAAATTAAAATTTAATGCTGCTAAATGTAAAGTATTGCATATTAATCCTGACAATGACCTGCAATATCGTTATACCATGTTGGATGAATCCGGAAATTTTATTGCATTATCTACAGTGAACGAAGAAAAGGATCTGGGAGTATCTTTCGAGTCTAATTTGAAATTTGAAAAACATATAAGTGATATTTATAACAAAGCCCAAAGAGTGCTGTCTCTTATTAATCATTCTTTTGATTACATGGATCAAGATATGTTTCTTACTATTTATAAATCAATAGTGCGTCCACTGCTTGAATATGCGACATGTGTCTGGTCACCGTATCTTAAAAAAGACATCCGCAAATTGGAATCTGTACAAAGAAGGGCCACAAAGCTGGTAAAAAATATTTGTCATCTTAATTATGAAGACAGGTTACGTTCATTGGGTTTGCCAACCTTGGAATATCGTAGGGATAGGAATGATACAGAGCTCCAGATAAGAATTCACAAATTGGGTTTTTTACCCACCATTTTCTTATATAATTGGGTGATAAAGTTTTTTTTATTGCATTATCAATTCCAATTCACCCCTCATGTTAATATCAAATTGGGTTTTTCACCACCAAGCTCCTCAATGTATTGGGTTTTTTCATCAACACAACATTGAATATTTAGGCAATATCAACCCAAGATTTTTTTTCCATCTTAAATATGTTTCTTTCTTTGTAATTGTTTAGCTGTTTTATTTGGTTTAGGGTTAGGGTTAGGGTTATTTGCTAGCTGTTTTATTTAGTTTATTGACTGAGAAGCAATTGTAGGTTTAATTTGTGTTCCGTTTCAAGCCTTCTGCCAGTTTTGTATTTTCTCATATGAACTGTAAAAAAACGGATATGTGTTTTCACAGGCACTCGTCTTATACCTTTATATAATAAATTCTGAGACCAGTGCCTGTGTGTGTATTCATTAATTAACCGTAAATGAAAAAAATAGTATATAAACTCTAATTATACTTGAATGTTTTTGTTTTATTCCAATTTTCATAAATCTGGGTTTAGTTGTCTTTTATTAGAACTTTTGGTTTCTGATGCTTTATCATGTCAAAATTAATTTGGCCTTTCACTTTTTCCAACTGATTTCGTTTTTGAGGAAACCCTGCTTTTATTAGCAATGTTCTCGTTAAGGTACGTTCACACGCCCGTGTGTTCGATGGACGCTTCCTAAAAATACTGGCTGAGTCTTGTTATCATCATAACTTTCCCTAAGCTTTTCAAAAGAAGCAGAAAACATGCTTCTATTCAATATTTTTACCGGACATTCACTTTTGTTCTAATTCAATGAATGTAATGATAAATCCCAAGCAATGCGAAAAAAATATGACTTCATGACACACGCTAATTGGATAAACGCCGAGAAGATCGAAATGTTTTCAAAAACACGTGTACCTATTGAGCAACGGAAAACTCTAACAGGGACCCATTTCAGCTACTTGATGCAGGGATCTATTTTTAGAACGAAAGGAAATTTCCAATTATAAATATTATAAAAATAGTTTACGCGACCACTGTAAACAGATAAGGGTAAATAACGCAAATGGTAGCCAATAAAAGGGTTGAGAACTCATGGTTTTGGAATATAATTGGGTTTTCCTTTGAATTAATTGGGTTATTGAACCCTGCAATGGGCAATTGCATTGGGTTTTTTATTATTTGTATTGCGTGATCACGCAAATACGCAGCTTATCTGGAGCTCTGATGATATGATACAAGTCTACAAAGCGTTGCATGGTATAGATGACATCGACTGGATGAGCCTATTTACTTTAGCACCATCTAATAATACTAGAGGTCACTCATTAAAACTTTTTAAAAAACAGTGTAAGACAACACATAGACTAAATACTTTTTCAATTAAAGTAGTGGATCAGTGGAATAACCTGTCAGATTTAACGGTGACGGCAAAGACTCTGAATAATTTTAAGTCTGCATTAAATGGCGAAAATTGGAACCTATATAAATTCATATGTTCGTGTTAAGTGTTTCAGCTGCGCACACCTAAATAAGTATTTTTTGATAAGTTTAATATATTATATATAAATATATTATAATGAGATGAGAAATCATATACGACAATCCAAGATGAGGGGTCAGTAGAAGCCTTTGGCTTATGTAACGACCCGAAGATAAAGGTATAAAGGTATAGACACTTTACACATTGATGCTAATGCGGCCAAAATAAAAAGATTGTATGTTTGCCCAAACGCGACCGACTCAAAATAAATCCGCCGACTCAAATTCTTTTTTTGACGTTTTTTAGAAGAATTTTTTTTTTTTTTGCGGATTCTTTTCGTGTCCGCTCCGTCATTGTATAAAATTTAATGTTTGTCGTCTTTGCGTTTGAAAGTAACTGTGAATAAGATTAAAAGAAAGCGCATAAGAGACGCAGTTAATCGATCTTCGATGTTCTCTGTTTTTATCTTCTGATTTAACGAACGTAAAGAAGTGTAACATGTGAAGTGGCACAGTTTTTTTACGCTGTTGTTGTCTGTACTAACAAACCCTTACCTATATGCTCAATGTTAATTTCATCGTGTAATCGAATATCTGATAAGAATATTCAGGTAGATTTGTTCAAAACCATGTGCAATCGAATATTTTCAATGTTACGTATACTCTGACAGGAAATGGATCCGGAAGTTGCGAATTTACAATCTTGCAAAAAGATTTTGTTTTTACTGAATAAAAAGGAATTACTTCTTGAAAAATTGTTGTCTTTAATTATAATCTTCCTTTATCATGTGAATTAGATGCCCTTCTATTCAAATAGTTCAAATTTACAAGTCTCAGTTGACAAGATCAGTACGTTGCTGTTTGGGAGAATTTGATTAAACTATAATTGCTCACAGAATCAGAAATATTGTCTTAACTGAATGTAACTCTTTCTGAATAATTTAGAGCAATGTAAATCCCCTTTGACAAGAAAAATCTGGCTTTTGTCAGAAATATTTTTTTCACATGTGCAAAAGTAAATACATGTTATGGTTGGATTTTTATACAAATTTGTGAGGAAGCCTCTAGAACCATGACCTAAAAATAAATAGTCTTCAGAAAACGTTAACTTTATGCAATTATATTTTATCAATAATGATTATTTAAAAAAATTTAAACTTGATTATTTAAAGAAATAAAATTATAACAAATACGTTTTTAGTTTGGAGATTCTACAGAACATGTTTTGATCTATTTATAGCCAAATTAGTTTACCTGTGTGATAATGTAAAAATATGAATTTGTTTTCAAAACATAAAAAGACAGAAACTATGGATGGTAGATAATAATTCATATAAAATATTTTAGGACATTTAATCTATTTTAAAAGATATAGGATTTAAAAACTGCAAACAAATTAAATCATTACAGTCAGCCGATATTTTTTTTACACAAAGATCTTGTTGATGTAACTGTTGAAAATCACTTCATAAATCTACCAGCCCTTTCACACATTTAGCAATTGTCAGGGTTATAAACATCTCAGGATACAAATCATAAAGTAGACTAATTTATTTATAGAGGTTTTAAATTCATGGCTTTTGGTTGACTCTACAAAGGTTTGATGGGAAAAAAAGATGTACTGTTTTAAGATCTTTTAATATTTTCATGCAAATTCTGAAGAAAAAAAAAGAATTTGCCTACCTACCTACCCACACCCAGTCATCTTGGGTCGGGTTTGGGCAAACTGAAATATTTTTAATTGTGGCCTGCTATATTTTAGTATGTATACATGCAGTATTTACCAGTTTAATTGATCAATTTGATATTGTTTGCTGCTAATTACTTTATAAAATCCCTATCCAACAGTCAACAAGTCCTAATTTCACACTCTTTAACTACTCTTTAACTACTAAAAACTAACCCAATGTTTCATGATTACGAGATTAACATAACGTCATAAGCTGTATCCCATAATAGGGTTGAAAATGAGATTATAGGATACTGGCGATAAATTTAAATAATACCAGGGGTTAGTTAGTTATCATATATTATCAAAATGGCAAAAATACCGTTTTTAGGACAAAGTGAACGATACAGATGGATATTTCAATGAAGTAAACATTGAAAATTGGGATCTTCCCATCTCGTCTTCCATATTGGATTGACCTTTGATGACCCGCATTTGAACCAATCGCAGTCCAATATCAATAAAAAGTACATACATATCGGAAAAATTCCGGATAGACATGTCTTAAAAAAAATAATATTTACTAGTGGTTGCAAATTTAATATTCATATCTAAATAAAAATAATTCAATGATCACTAGCCATTTTCATTTTAATTTCCAGTAGACACCCAAAGATAAAAAAAATAAAAAAATAACTGTAGATTAAATCAAACGAAAAGATTCAAGTTAATTTATTTAGAGTCGGTACATATTTATATAACAGTACAACATAAGCTCATCAGAGGTTTTTAAACCGACATAGATAATACACGTAAATAGTTTTGTATAACACAAATTACATACATAAGACATATCATGCATAACACTGATAAACATATCAGTACATAGATGGATGCAGGAGGGTCTTGTGGGTTTACAAAATAGAGAATAAGACTGCAATTATACAAAAAAAAAAAAACTGGGACTTTAATATTATATAGTATAATAGTCCCAGAGAGAAAAAAAAAAAAAAAACAGATTTGTTTTTTTTAAGAATATTGAGAAATGAGAAGAAAGAAGAAAATTAAGAATAAACTATCACAGGAAACATATAGTCAACAAACTTGGAAATTTTTATAGCCCGGACTAGCATTAGACTCCAAATATTGCAATATCTAAGTCTCAAATTACCAAGACCTCGTATACGCCAATTCAAAAATATTGCTTTCTAAAACACTTTAGCAATGCGCAACTTACCAGTTTTAGGATATCATTGATACATATGCCGTCAAAATTAAATTCAGGCATTTTGTTACCACAATTTACTTTAAACCTTTGCTAAATTTGTCCATAGGTTTGTAGATTTGACTGCACTTGCAGAAAAGTTTTCAAACGGGATAGCACATCCTATTTTTTACGGAGTTGTAGTTTATCGAGCACGAAAATTTAGATGCAATCCCGGTAAACTAATCTATCCTCTAAATTAATGAACCTGAATATAAAAGGTTACAAATTCAATACTGTTATTCTATCTTTAAGTGTTGTTTTTATTGGTATACGTATTGATTTTGTTCAGGAATTTAAAACCAAACTACTGCTAATGTTATTTACATACATATGCACATTCGCAGATATGCAATCTGCCGATACCTGTATTTTGTCATTCTATTTGCACAACGTCATGTTTTTTCTAACTGATACTGACGCTTTTATACTAATTCCATCAATTAATTTAATTTAATTTAATTTGGATGCTTGATGTGTACTGATTGATACTTTAGTCTTATATACAATATTTTCATTAGCTGTTATTGACTTTGAACTAGCTATCAGTATTAGCCAGTACTGTCAGATCTTTATTTAATGTCTTTTTAGAATTTGTGGGAATGTATAAATACCCTGCCACGTCCGGTCTTTGTTTTTGTTACTTGTTTTTCTGCTTTGAATCGATCTGATGACTTAAGCCCTTTTCAAATTATTTTTATAATTTGTTCATATGTTGCACTGTTTAACCACTGTCCCATAGTGGGCCGGGAAGATTGCGAGCCGTAGCTAACATCTTTAAACCGTCCCATAATTCAGGAGTCTGTAAATCTGTGGTTTTCGTTTGTTGCTTTATATTCTATTTCTATTTCGTTCATTGTTTTATACATTAACAGGCCGTGAGTTTTCTCGTTATAATTATTAAATACATTTGTCACTTCTGCGTCTTTTATAGCTGACTATACAGTATGGGGTTTGCATATTGTTGAAGGCCGAACAGTAACCTATAGTTGTTAATTACTATGTCATTTTGTCTCTGGTGAAGAGTTGTCTCATTGGCAATTATACCAAATCTACTTCTTTTTATATGACACCGATGAAGCCAAGTTGTTGTGCAGATATATCATTCTAGGCAATTTCATTTCATCTTGTTAAAATTTGTTTTATCTTTTATATGACTTATATCACTATTTGTGCTCAAACGTAGTATTGGTTGACAAAGAGAAAACTTTATTCTGTTCGATTCCTCTTTTCCTTCCTCTTCCCCCCTTTTTTTTTTAAGAAAAAAATCGTTTTAAAAAGGCACATTTCTATATTTACACAAACCATTTCCGTCAGAGTCCGTTTCTTTTGGTATACTCAATAATACTTTAATTGTCAGAATGATAACACGTTTAGTTATCAGAGTGCAGTTTTCTTTTAGTTTGGTGTTCAATTCAAGTTATTCAAGTGACCTTTTCTAAGAGATTCTACTTCGTTTACCTGACGTTAATTGTACTCGGGGGGGGGGGGGGGGGATTTAGGCGGGGTGTGGCGGGATGTGTTCCCCTAAAATTTGCAAAGCATGGGTTGTCTTCAACTTATTTTTAAAAGTATCAGAAGTGACCATTCCATCTTTTTTAACATTCAAAGTATATAAAACAGTCAGTTTAACAGAATCAATGTGTTTACTAATCAACTGACCTACGATATATATAAGTCCTACAAATATTATATACTTCAATTTGCAGCCTAGATATTTTGCCGAATTATGTACCGTATTGCATGCATGTGATCCATAGAAAATAAACATAACTTCGTAAATGCATCTCATTTTGATTTTGAAACGTCCACCAGCAGTGGCATCGACCCAGTGGTGTAAATAGTTATCAAAGGTACCAGAATTATAATTTAGTACGCCAGACGCGCGTTTTGTCTACATAAGACTCATCAGTGACGCTCATATCAAAATATCTATAAAACCAAACAAGTACACAGTTGAAGACCATTGAGTATCCAAAGTTCCAAAAAAGTGGTGCCAAATACGGCTAAGGTAATCTATACCTGAGATAAGAAAATCCTTAGTTTTTCGAAAATTTCACTTTTGTAAACAGAAAATTTGATAAAATGACCACATTATTAATATTCATGTCAACACCGAAGTGTTGACTACTGGGCTGGTGATACCCTCGGGGACGAAACGTCCACCAGCAGTGGCATCGATCCAGTGGTGTAAATAGTTATCAAAGGTACCAGGATTATAATTTAGTACGCCAGACGCGCGTTTTGTCTACATAAGACTCATCAGTGACGCTCATATCAAAATATCTATAAAGCCAAACAAGTACAAAGTTGAAGAGCATTGAGTATCCAAAATTCCTAAAGTGGTGCCAAATACGGATAAGGTAATCTATACCTGGGATAAGAAAATCCTTAGTTTTTCGAAAATTTCAGTTTTGTAAACAGGAAATTTAATAAAATGACCACATTATTAATATTCATGTCAACACCGAAGTGTTGACTACTAGGCTGGTGATATCCTCGGGGACGAAACGTCCACCAGCAGTGGCATCGACCCAGTGGTGTAAATAGTTATCAAAGGTACCAGGATTATAATTTAGTACGCCAGACGCGCGTTTTGTCTACATAAGACTCATCAGTGACGTTCATATCAAAATATCTATAAAGCCAAACAAGTACAAAGTTGAAGACCATTGAGTATCCAAAATTCCAAAAAGTGGTGCCAAATACGGCTAAGGTAATCTATACCTGGGATAAGAAAATCCTTAGTTTTTCGAAAATTTCAGTTTTGTAAACAGGAAATTAAATAAAATGACCACATTATTAATATTCATGTCAACACCGAAGTGTTGACTACTAGGCTGGTGATATCCTCGGGGACGAAACGTCCACCAGCAGTGGCATCGACCCAGTGGTGTAAATAGTTATCAAAGGTACCAGGATTATAATTTAGTACGCCAGACGCGCGTTTTGTTTACATAAGACTCATCAGTGACGCTCATATCAAAATATCTATAAAGCCAAACAAGTACAAAGTTGAAGACCATTGAGTATCCAAAATTCCAAAAAGTGGTGCCAAATACGGCTAAGGTAATCTATACCTGGGATAAGAAAATCCTTAGTTTTTCGAAAATTTCAGTTTTGTAAACAGGAAATTTGATAAAATCACCACATTATTAATATTCATGTCAACACCGAAGTGTTGACTACTGGGCTGGTGATACCCTCGGGGACGAAACGTCCACCAGCAGTGGCATCGATCCAGTGGTGTAAATAGTTATCAAAGGTACCAGGATTATAATTTAGTACACCAAACGCGCGTTTCGTCTACATAAGACTCATCAGTGACGCTCATATCAAAATATCTATAAAGCTAAACAAGTACAAAGTTGAAGACCATTGAGTATCCAAAATTCCAAAAAGTGGTGTCAAATACGGCTAAGGTAATCTATACCTGGGATAAGAAAATCCTTAATTTTTCGAAAATTTCAGTTTTGTAAGCAGGAAATTTAATAAAATGACCACATTATTAATATTCATGTCAACACCGAAGTGTTTTACGTCCGTCGGTCTGCCCGTCTATCTATCAACTCTTTACATTTCCATCGTCTTAACCATGTTTGACAGGGCTGGTATTATGGAGTGTTAAAGTAATTCTTAAGTTAAACGGCTTCATTTCACATTATATTGAAACCATTTACAATTGGCTTAGACACATTGACAATGTGCAAAACAAGAGTTAATTTTTGTTTGAGGTGTTCCTGTATTATTTATGTCACAACTACCAGCACCATGTCTTTCAATGTTTAGTTAAGATATTACCTGATACTGCTATATATATATACATGTATATAAGAAAAAGTTAGGTAAAGTCCGTATGCTGGTAAAAAAGTATATATTATATATATATAATTTTACAAGTGCTGGTGCTTTGATTATAGATTGGTTTGCATAGGAATACAGAATCAAAAATAAAACTCATGTATGCAATATGAATCCCTTAGTGCGTAAGTTAGGGGTGTTAGGAAATTGTTGTAGATTTTTTCAATTTGTAGGAGACCTTGCCATTATAACTCGGTGGTTCTTTGCGGAACAGGGACATTTTGTTTTACCTCTGTCAGTCCATCTGCCAGGCAGTCACTTGCTATTTGTTCCGGAGGATCCACTTGGACGTATACAAATCTATTACGTCATTATTTCTCCCCCCCTGAAGATATTCGATTAACTAATATGAATGCAACACCAATTTTCTCAGCAACCATTGATATAAACTTCGCTATTTTTTTCATATGGAGCATCAGCTTGTGTACTACGGATTGAGGTCTGTCTCTCTCCTTATTGTCTTTTTTCCCGTTTTCTTGAAAGTATATATGTGGGTAGTATCAATGAATAGAAGCTCACAGATTTCTTTTTAATTATGGTGATTGTTGTCAGGGTTGGATTTAGGCGGTTTCAATTTGGAACTTTATTTTCTCTCTATAATTTTACCACACAATAGTTAGAGATATCTCCCGTTATTGCATCCCCTTTAGATATTTTTATAATTTGACCTCAATTTTTTTTTCGCCTAGCTCCGCTCGGCGAATATAAAACCTTGCGCCCCATAACATGAAATCCTGGATCCGCCCCTGGTTTCTGTATGTATCTCAGATTCACAATCTAAACACGCCATATTTTTTTACACCATACATCTGAAAAAGATTAATATAATTATTTAAGTATTTTTATGAAGAAAGATGCTACCAATATCCATCCATATACGGACGTGTACTTGTGACTCTTGAGATGATAGACTTCCAGAAAGAACTAGCGATGACTTCCATTAATCAATACTTACCGAAGTAAATTGTTGGTGACAGATGTACATTTTATATAACATCAAAGGGATAGGTCAATTGAATGAGGAGAGGTTTTATTTAATTTACGTCTATTCACGATGGATTATAGATTTTGTACTGAAAACTTCCAATTTTCACTTGGCTTCTGTTGATAATTACGCATGTATTTTGCATAATAATACGCAGATAGGTTTGTTGTTATTGACCTTCAAGAGCAGAAATATCTTCACTCGTATGATAATTGATTATAAAACTTTTATTTTCATTTCTGTACTAAAATATGTTGTCATGATATATCAAAGAAATTAATTTAGTCCTATCATCATTTACTCTACAATTGTTCAGTATAATGACACCGACTTTAGAAAACATTTCTTCGTTATTTAATGCGTTGCAATAAAACAAAATAATCTATAAAGACGTGCAATGGCGACATGATTTCTTTATCGACAAGATCGACAACTTTGTATTCAGAAGCAGCTCTCCTCACCAGCTATCATTATGTTTAATACGTGTTTATGCGTTCATTGCTTCGTCCTCTCTATTATATCGTCAGTCAATTCTACAGACTATTTTTTCTGTTTTTTTTTTTCTGGATCGTATATATTTCTAATTTAATCGTTTTGTTAAAATTTTATCATCAATATTGAACAATGCCATGCTCATCTTTCAATCTTTTCATAATCAACTTGATGCATTTTAACATATCGTGATATTGTCTCGTTTATACCGAGCTGTTGCTGAACATCTTAAATAAACCTTTTGCATAGAAAAAGTACATGTATGTTGTTTGATTTAATGCACATATATCAAATTTTATCATTAATTGGTTAATTGGTTAATCAAGCACTATAACTAAAGTTATCACGACAACGCAAATACAACAGTTTTCTGTTTGTTATTTTTTTCACTGAGAGAATTAAATGCATTTGACAATTCAATCACCGCGGATGTCTAAATCTGCAAGTCCTATCCTTTCGCAACACATTACAAACAATTTAAAGACCCTTTGAGTGTTTTTAATGAACCGACTTTCTTATAAAAAAAATATTTTATTAAGTACCTAGAGATATCCCCCCTTTTGGGACTTTACTTCAGAGCCAGTTTTTTCTTAAATACAAATAGTAAATAAGAAAATCAATTACAGCAGAACTTTTGTGAAGGAGAAACTGCACGTTCACCATGCCCTGTAAGTCTGAACTATGTGCGTTAAATCGTTGAACCGCTCACGTGTTTGTGTGTTATGAATAAGTAAACAGTATTTATTGTTTTAATCTTTCTAAATATCTCGTAAAAGTCAGAATCATTAGTCATTTGTATAACCTGCTCAGTTAGAACTAATTTACAATAAACAGAGGAGAGATTTATAATGTCATCAAGGCCATATGGTACAAAGGCCATGATATATAGAGATATTAATATTAAAGAGCATATCCGGCAGTAAAAAATACGAAAATAATTACCTTTGTATTATTCATTTACGATAACCAAATAGGGCATATTAAGTAGTTAGATTGTTGTGGAGACTTGCAATGTCAGTGGCCAGAATACATCCAAAATTTGGCTTTTGTCATTCCTTTTCAAATATTAACCGATACTAAGAGAAGTGTCCATTATTTACTCTTTATGCTAGATGTAAGCCCAAGTTTAATGCTATCAGTTTTGTTATTACTTACATCTATTACAGACACAATATCAATAGATGTTATATTATGTTAGACTTTGTTTAAATAAATGCATAACAACACATATACTGCATTTTACTACTTTGGATGAATTATACATGCATATATTATCACGAATTCGATGTGGTATGGTTGCGAAAAAGAGATAACTTTTAACCAGAAAACAATAGACGACCATGTTCACAACTATAGATCATTGCATGACCATCAATAAAAAAAATACAATTGTGTTCATTAATCCTTTTGGTAAACGTGTCTTGATTACAAATATAAATTGATAAAATTTAAAAATAAAAACCAGACAACACACTTCCTTATCTACAAAGTACAATCACAAAAATACCAAACTCCAAGGAAAATTCAAAATGGAAAGACCCGTATCAAATGGTAAGATCAAAAGCTAAAACACATCGAATGAATGGAAAAGAACTGCCATATCCCTGCTCGATTTGTAATTGTTCGTCAAGTAGACATCACTCAAAGTAATATTTTGATAAAGTTTGATTTATGATGTGCATTAAACTTTAAGCGTGGTTTGTCAAAGAGATGAATATGACATGGTTCTACATCCAAACAAATTTCGTTTCGACTGTGTATATAAAGAAAACCTTTGATTTTCGTTTATTGGAATGTTTCACATAAACTGTTCTTACTCGAACCCTATGATTGACACGTTTGCGTAAATCGCAGATTATTGGGGCTTGATAGTGTGACTTTCTTGAAGTAGACGAAGTGAAATGCCTAATAATCCTAGAGCGAGTAACAAGATTTCCCGATACTCCAAGAAGAGACAGCATCGCATGTCCTGCATATTTAACGACATACTGTCGTCTTCATATACAATCACAATTTTTGAACAAGAGCAATTATAAATTTAATGCAACCAGTCCTCACTGTATGTTTATTAAAATTAACATAACAATATTTCGTATAAAATAAATTCTATATCAATTCCGAAATCCTTAATAGCATCTGGACCTAATCATTGACGTCAAGACATAAATTACCCATAACAGAACATGGAGTAAAAACAATAAACTATAACGTGCAATAGTATACATCCTTGTTTTTTTCCTGCTTGTTGTGTGATTATTTCGTTGGTTAGCGTATTAAATCTTCATATTAAATATATATCATATGCTATTTGACTGATGATGCTTATGGTAAAAGAGGTAACTATTGCGCTAGTTGCCTCAGTTGATAAGTATTGTAAGGGACGACATCAAAAGTTCAATGAAGGATAAAAAACTTAATTTACATAGTTTTTTCACTGACCCCAACACCCCTCCTCTTAACTTAATTTGGGAAAAATTGATTGACCAATAGGGATATATGTAAAATCGATTTTAAATTAACAAAACTTGCAGCAATGTTTACCCCCACCGCCAAACTATTTGATTTAAGTTTTTTTTATCCTACATCGATCTTTTGATGTCGTCCCTAATAGTTATAAGAAAAAATAAAAATAAGCATGTAGATAAAAGGGGTCTGTGAGTTGAGTAAAACACCAGAAACACATGCTTTAAAACACAGAATTATTTATAGTGTCCTAAAAATGTAGAGTGCATATTTTCAATAAAACCGATACTTTAATTTTTAGAAGTAACAATTTCAAATGATTTAGAAAGGAAAATTTAAGAAAAGGTAAAATCACAAAAATACTAAACTCCGAGGAAAATTCAAAAAGGAAAATCCCTAATCAAATGACAAAATCAAAAGCGCAAACACACCAAACGAATGGATAACAACTGTCATATTACTTGTTACAAGCATTTCTTATGTAGAAAATGGTGGATTGAACTTGGTTTTATAGCTAACTAAACCTTTCACTTGTATGACAGTGGCATAAAAATATAAACCAATGGAAGTATAATATTTTGATATACAATGGGATCAGTAACGTTTGTTCTAAAGGTAAAAGTAAAAGTATTATTACAACGTCATTCTCTGTGTTTTATGAATCCTAATATGACATTATTTATTTTTTTTACATTGGTGGTTTATTTATGGTAAAATATTAAAAAAAACTTATCAATTATATACATTTATGTAATTTCTGTTAATATATCTTGAAAATGCAGTTACGAATTTTAATGGATATTCTTATTTCAAAGTTCAACATTGGGCATACAGATTTCGAAAGACGTCATATGAATATCTAATCCCTGTGATCACTTATTCGAAGAGCTACGGAATATCAAGCAAGATTTTAAGAACCATAAAGGGAATATATACTGGATTTAAGTGTACAGTCATTGACCAGGGAGAAACATCAGAATGGTTTAGTCATAGACTGGATCATGCGAAAAACAACCGCAGACAAAGGCAGAGGGATAAGATGGAACTTTAATACTGTTCTAGAATATCTTGACCTTTGCACTTCTTTCCTCAAAATTTAGCGACCTTGATGAAAACACACAGAAATTAACAACTGAAGCTGAAAGAGTTGGAATGAAACTTAACTCCAAAGAGTGTAAAACTCTGAGATCCAAGCAAACAAAGAGTAAAGAGTTGATAACATGATACGACCAGAAAGTAGAAGATGTAGACAAGTTCACATACCCTGGAGCAGTCATGGACAAAGAGGGAGGAGGAAGTTGTGACATCAAGAACAGAATACAGAAAGCAAGAGGACATTCCATCGCCTTAGAAACATATGGTATGCAAGCGGAATTGGCCGAAAAACAAAAATACACCTATATAAATCATTAGTAAGACCTGTATTATTGTATGGATGCGAAACATGGAAACTAACAAACATTGAAGAAAAGAAACTAAATACTGTAGAACACCAATGCATAAGAAAGATCCTAAAAATAAGATGGCAAAGTAAAACATCGAACAAAACAGTAAACGAAATTGCTAACACCAGAAACATCGGTTGTGAAATCAAAAGGAGACTGTGGACATGGATAGGACATATATTAAGGCATGAAAGAAACAACAACAGCTATGTAGCACTACAATGGGCACCTGAAGGGAAAAGAACTAGAGGAAGGCCAAAATCTACATGAAGAAGAACAACAGAGAGAGAAAGGAACCAACAAGGATGGACAAGTTTGAACGTAACCAGAACAGCGACAAAAGATAGAAAATGGTGGAAAAGCAGCGTGGAGGCCTTGGGAGAGAATTAAGGTTAATGTAAGGTGATCACTCATTCATAATGGCGGATATACAATAAGATAAAGACATTTCTGCATTCGAAGACATTTTCTGGAATATATTTGTATCAGGAACAATCGGAATCAAATTGTCGGATATAATATTTGTCTCGTTGCCTTGTAGCCTAATATACGTTCATCCCACACCTCCTTTCTATTATACTTGAAAAATCTAAAAAGAAAAGAAAATATGATTTGAACAAAATACGCAGAATAGTTATCAAAGGTACCAGGATTATAAGACTCATCAGTGACGCTCAGATCAAAATATTTATAAAGCCAAACAAGTAAAAATGTACAAAGTTGAAGAGCAATGATGACCCAAAATTCCAAATACGGCTATGGTAATATATGTCTGGAATAGGACAATCTTTAGTTTTTCAAAAAATCATAGTTTTGTACACAGGAATTAATAAAATCATACAAGTTAAAAATGCAAATATCTGAAAATAAAGTGATAGCTGATGATTTAAAGGACAATGGAAATATCCATCACATACGAAAAACTGGTAGCTGATTTCTGCTAAATCAGATAACGACTTTTAAGGTGGCACGGTAGTATTTGCATTCCAGAATTTAGGTTGCTTTTTTGTGTACCCTAGCTGTCAATGTATCTGAACAGTGTGATTGGACAAAAAAATACAGTTTCAACTGAAATTCTTTCTCAAACTGAGGGATGAATCAGGTGTAGAAAAATATGAAATAATTTTTGGGATTTTTTTTAAATTTTGTATTCACTGCACGATAAAAGATCCAAAAGCACTTGTGGCATAAGGTTTTTAAAAATAGCAAAAAAAGGTAAACGGTCATGATACACATTCAAATTCATTTCTGAATAGTAAAATGAAAGTACTTCAGTTAACTGTGAATGTAGAATTTTTCGCAGTGTTAGAATGGGTGAAAATTCTAAAAAGGCTATCATTATCCCCTATGGGTCAGGAAATACTACCGTGCCACCTTAAGTTCGTTTCAACGTCATTTCCATTCTACCCCATACCTGATTATGTAAATTTAGACAGAAAATAAAATTTGTGCTAAGTATACATAAAACTACTGTTAACCAATCATGTTAGACCACGACCTCGCTACATGATTTATGGAAAACACATACGAAAGAAATATTGATGTATTGGGAGGGACGCCAAATTTTATCCTTACAAAACACAGATGTTGCCGGATCAATCTTGAAATCTATGATCTTATCTTACCTAAAATTGATTTACTTTTGTAAATCAGTGATGACAATTTATCATGCATATTTCTATTGTTGACCAATTATGAAATTTGAATAGAAACCCTGCTGATCTGATTAAAGTAAACATATGTATGTTGACATTATATCGTCTCATTGTTTGCAATGTATCAAACAAAAGCTTGACATTTATACTTTATTTATTTACTAAGTACAGAATTACGAGTTTCCAATTTTAATATATTTAACATTACTGCATCATACAAACCAGAACATTCAAAACTAAGATTACCTACATGTCCATTTTTACAATGCAGTAGTAATTCACTGTACATTATTTTCAGAGGTTTAGACCGGAGATGTAAGCACAAACCAGAAATCTAATGTGTATGGCTGTCCATAGTTTGAATTCTGTTAAATATTGATATTATCAATAACATGGTTAGCGCACTAAACCCTGACTCAAGTAAAATAATGCCTTTCCTCTACAACTTTGACAACCTCTGTTGATAAAATAGTAAAATAATTTCTTACAGAGTTAGAATGAAGTGAGGAACTTGTTATCATGATGATTATTCCCTTGTACCTGAGTGCGTCACAATATCGAATGCAGCGTTTCTGTTTTCTATAATGCAAAATACTTTCATATGACTTGTTTTCGTCCTGCATATATTCTGATTGACGTTGAACATCCTATTTTTGACATTTTTACCTATTTTGTCTGTTTGATTTGTTCACACATCATTGTCAAGATATGAATTTGATGCGATTGTCCTACAAGTGAGATGTTTAACTAGGTTTAAAACCAGGGTTTATCCACCATTTTCTATACAAGAAATTGCCTGTTCTAAGGAATATGACAGTTGTAATCCATTCGTTTGATGTGTTTGCGCTTTTGATTTTGTCATTTGACTAGGGATTTTCCTTTTTGAATTTTCCTCGGAGTTTAGTATTTTTGTGATTTTACCTTTTATCTATCAATAGATTTTCATTGGAATCATAAGAAATAGGGACAAACACGTATATCAGTAGGATAACTTCCTAGTAAAAAATATAAGCTCCGATGAATTTAGAGTTTATATGAGCGTTTACATATCACCAGTGAATGAATACTGCACTAGGCAATGAACCATGTTTAAATATATATGGACCTATGTCAGCACTAATCAGATGTACATCTATAAGTACTGTCTTTCTTTTCTAAATATCTAGAACTAATATATCATAGGCGTTTCACAGCACTAATTTGTAGCATAAATTCTTATTTCGTATTTATATTCATAAATAAATAGATTATTGGAATAAAAGTTAGCTTAATGCCTAAATTGTAAACAGCTGGAAATGGCAGTTACGTTCTCTACCCAAATATCATGATTAATTTATTGAATAGAGAAAAACTATAGAGTTAGTACAAGTTGAGTTCAATACATTGGCTGTAGTACATAGTAAATGAATAGCATTTTCTTTATGGATTTAGTATTATCTTTGAGGGGCTTGGCACGTAAAATCACTTAATCACCCAAGCCAAATACAGTTTTATTGTATGTAAGTCATCAATCAACTGTGTATATCATTGAAGGTCACTTGAGCAAGTTAAGAATAAAAAATATATAAGAAAAAGTGGTCAATGCACTCCTTCAGAGATACAAAATCTGATCATTATATGATTACACTTCATAAAGGTTGTAACCACGTGATCGTAACTTTCTTACTCGTCTTAAGAGAACAATCTCAGATATATATATTTTAACTCTATTAAAAATTGAATAGCTACTGTCAAGTTTTGGTACTTACTGGTAGCGACTAGGAAAATATCAGTGCGTTCTGAATGACATTATAAATCAAAACGTTATCAATATTAAGTACACAACAATATTGCGAATAGAACACACGAATCAATAAAAACGTCAGGGAAACTTGATTTGCAAGACAAAACTAGGTTCATCGGAAGGATAAGCTTATACAAGTTTGGTTATTTTTTTTTTGAATTAAATGAATTCTCACGGGTGAATACTAGACCAGACAATGAACCATGTTTAATACACCGAAACCCATTTTGGTACCCATTAGGTGTACATCTATAGGTATTAGTATTGTCTTTGAAAACAAAATATCTAAAACATCCGTCATATTTTACACAACGATAAATATACAATGCGCATTTTTAACAAGACATAATTCAGATTGGATTGATGAATATTCCAATACAACATTGGATAGGCATTTGCCAGTCCAGTCGTCCCTAAAACAATTTGGACAATTAACAAAATAAAAAAAAAATAGTTTACTTGCCATCACAGATATGCTCAATTCTCTCGGATATATCTTATGTCAATCTATGGTATTACTGAAACAAATATACATATGAATAGGAGCAACAGTAGTATACCGCTTTTCAAAAGTCATCCATCGAATGAGAGAAAACAAATCCGGGTTACAAAACTAAAACCTAGGGAAACACATTAACTATCAGAAGAACCGAAACAACAAAACACTGAAGTGCAACAAAAAAAAAAAACCCAATAAACAAACGACAATGCGACATACATAGAAAAGAACTATGAGATAACAACTGCCATGTTCCTGTGTTGGTACAGGTATATAAACTCATTGATACCAGTATTAAAATGTTGTACGCCAGATCCACGGTTTTTTCTTCAAATATCTCATTAGTGACGCTCATTCCAGCAAGTTAAAAAGGCGAAATAAAGTGCGAAGTTGAAGACCAAAATGACCCAGAATTACAAAAGATTATGTCTAATATAACTTTTCCGTGAGAAGACAATCCTTCGTGTTTCTCAACAATCAATTTATAATTATGACCATATCAGTGATGATGCATGTCAAAACAGAAGTGCAGACTCATTCACTGGTGATATCCTCGAGTACGAGCAGTGACATCGGCCCAGTGGTAGGAAATAAACTGATGCATACTCGATTCCTATCAGCTTTTGTGTGTTGGTGCCTCGTTGAGGTGTTACCCCCCCTCCCCCACTCATTTTCAATATTACCCACAATTGACAATGACAAGCCCGCTGATCTTGCTTTTAGGAAATAACAAAACATCTATTCGATAGGAGGATTACAAAAACATATAAAATATATATTTCGTGTAGACCAGTGTCTGAGCAGAAAGTTGATGAACCAGGGGAATGTCAAAGAACGTCTCTTCATTTTTTCTAAAAAAAAAAAAGCGCATCGGAGGGTTCCAAGAATTTGTTGATAAATATTCCGTATCAACATCAGAAATAATACACGATGCTCTTGAAGTATAGATTCTGGGTACTCACGTTGTTTATCATCTTAATAACGTGTTACACTGTTCTTTTATGTATCTTTATGAATATTTCTTTTACTGTTTTGTATAATTTTATTGATACCCATTTGACGTGGCTCGATACTTTTACATCCCGTCATTGTGTTATTGTACTATGATACTTTTCGTGTTCTTATCTTTCATTTTTGCTTTATGTCTTTTTGTGTTTCTTTGATACACATGACGTGGCACTGTACTTATACATACCGTTATTTTGCTAATGTAAAAAAAATATTGTATTCTTGTCTTTCATTGTGTGCTTTGTCTAAATGCCATTTTAAGTTTCTTTGATATATATATGACGTGGCTCTGTACTTATACATCCCGTCATTCTGTTATTGTTCAATGGTAAATTGGTGTATTCTTGTCTGTAATTTTTGCTAATATGCTTGATCTATATGCCATTTTGTGCTTTTCTGTTACATATTGTTTGTTAAAGTGATTAAGATTAAGACCATAATGTTGACTTCTGTACTCCTAGTTTTGACATTTTTACCGTTTATTTTGTTCACAAATCGTTATAATGGAATTTGATGCGAATGTCATACAAGTAAAAGGTTTAGCTAGCTTTAAAACCAGGGTTAATCCACCATTTTTCTACATAAGAAAATGCCTGTACCAAGTCAGGAATATGACAATTGTTATCCATTCGTTAGATGTGTTTGAGCCTTATATTTTGCCATTTGATTAGGGAGTTTCCTTTTTGAATTTCCTCGGATTTCAGTATTTTTGTGATTTTACTTTTTATTCATATATAAATTGCGAAGTATGATAGAAAAAAATGACAACAACTATAAATATGATCGTTAAAGTGCATTTTTGTACTGAAAAATGATCTTATCATCTGGAGAATTCCAATAGTTCTGATTGGAACACAAATAAGACAATAATCAAATGGTAACCAATCAACATTATGGATTTAACCAACATGTTACATCGTTTTGTCCTTTTCTCATTATCATATTTCTGTTGCAAAATTGATATTCCATTAAAAAACCTACACGATTTACACAAATCCATTTTCATAATTCTTTATTATAATTACGCCATTAAAAGGCGAAGAAATTGGATATAAGCATTTTAATACTGGGAGGTTCCTTCAGTGATTACACTGTATAAGACAAGATTTCATATATACTGGAACAGGCGTGGTAATTTATCAATGATACTTTGAACAGATGAATATAACGAGTTATTGAGTGGATAATAAAAAAGAGCTTCTTACAGTCGTTTTTTTTCCAATTATTATATTACATCGCACTTTTAGGCTTAAAACAGTATTCCACATTTTAATAAATAACTATATATATTGCTATTCAGTAAACACGTAACACTTAGGTTCTTCACCCACTCGATACATATATCTTAGTGTTGCATAAGATAATTATGTTTTCAGACCGCTCATGACGGCTTTATAATGCATCCGTTTGAGCGACAATGATGAATATTGTAGTCTCTCTAAACATAGACTATCAATTATTTGCAATTGTGCAAAAAAAAAAATAGCTTTTATAGTACAAATAGTACAATAGTAGATAACTCCTGGCCCGACGAACAATGAGTGATTAGTCCCTGAAGAAAAACACTGAAGTCTACTTTTATGTAAAAATTAATTCTTTTAGCTTGTTTAGTACAAATATCATAACGATGGTTTTATTTTACAAAATTCAAGATTTCCTTGTATTAATGTTTCGATAACTCTGAGGATAAGTTTGAGGTAAAGCATACTTTAAGAAACTAGCCGGAGAGTAACACATTTCTATTGTCTATTTTCTTTGATTTTAAAGTAATTTCAATTTTTTAAGATACATTTTTACTATATCTTGGAGCAGGAAATCTGTGTAAAGTTTGTCTACATTTAACCTTGTCAGCATATTTATAATTAATGTTAAGAAGGAGTGTCTAATCTGTTTCCATCATTGACTTATAAAACATATTGCGATCCTTGTATAAAAGATAGCATGGAGTTCGGCGGATAGACTTATTGTGATAAGTAAACTCGACGGAAGATTTTCACTGCTGTCACATATCTACGTCTTTGTCAGAAAACAAAAGGATGCTTTTATCTCTGTCAACACCAGTATGAGCCATGCTGGGATTTAGTAAAGATTTCCAATAAAAATAGTGCAGACGTAAGACTTATTTGTTTGATCGAATCGTTTTTTTTACGCAAACTCTGCATTAAGATTTTAAAAGATATATATCGTTTATTTAAAAAAATAAAAAAAAAAAACCAAAAAAAAAACTCTTAGAAAAAAATCAATGACAGATGATAAAAGAATCAATTATATGGTTAATCAGCAAAATCGTCTTATATTTGAAAACAATTCAATACATCAGGCCTTTTCTGATTGTGGGTAAATTAAACCCGCAACATTTTACTTCTATATTTCTAGTGATTATAACCCACTGATGGTATCATACAACTATTCGCACAGCCCCGGAGATGATTTGTTAACAAAAAGTAAAATAAAAAACACACCGAACTCCAAGGAAAACACCGATTAAAGATTTGTGGCTGGCCTATTGTTCAAATAGAACTACAAAATTGTTAAATTCTCTCGAAGTACCTAATTTTATTATCTGTTTTTTTTAACGCATTTCCCTCAATCTAAAAATAGCCTCATTCGAGCATAATAAAAGATCTATCGCAAAGAATGTTAGGTTAAAAGTTTATTTTTGAAGTAGATATTGCATACCCTTCCCACGTACCGAAGTACAATCCCTGGTTTTTTTTTATTGTATCTTGTTGCTCAATCATTAGGTTTTTATGCGTTATGTCTTGTTTGCTTTCTGTCTTTTGTCATATCTTTTTTTATCAGACGGTTTCAGTTGGTACGTTTTCCCTTTTTTGCATACACCAAAGACAATTTAAAACGTGTCTTAGTCAAGGAAATGCAGATAAGGCTTAAACAAACTCATCATATGTATCTGGATTTAAATTTTGTACGCCGTACGGGCGTTTTTAAGATCAAAAGACTCACCAGTGGCGCCCAAACAAACTACAAAGTTAAAGAGCATTGAGAACCCAACATTCCGATAGGGTTTTCCATATACAGCTACGGTTATCTGTTTCTTTGTATTTTCCAAAGAGTTTTGTAATCAGTTAATTGATAATTATAACCAAATCAATGATAGTTCATGTCAACAGAGAAGTTCTGACTAGTTAATGTACACAAAAAAAAAACAAAAAAAAACAGATGAACGAAAACAAATATGTAATAAACTATTGAATTACAGGCTGCTGACTTATGGCGGGGTTAAACATTTTTGCGGGATCCAAACCCTTATCCTTACCTGACCGACAGTGGTGTAACAGTATAATATAAGAAAGAACTTTAAAAAATATTGAAAAAGGATTAACTCATCAGATGGATATAAAAATAAAAACAAAAAACAAAAGCACAGAGTGGACGTGACCGGGTACTTGTACATCCCAATAAAATAAAAAACAAACACGTGCAGATCAGAGAGAACTCGCAGCTACAGACATCTAGTTAACAGCCACTAACCACTAATAAAAAACATGCATCTTAGACTAAATTTATGTATGTTATTAACGATCTTTGATATTCAAATTTCATAAGTTTCATTAAATTTATGATTTATGAAATTCTAATTCGTATATGTTTTTTTTTAACCAAACGTCACAACCATGTAAGCAATGGCAATTTTACATCAAACTATTACTCTCTTATAAGGTTTAAATTTGAGACATTTAACTAAAATAAAAGGTAATATTAAACTTTGTAAAAGGAAATCGGGTACGCGTAATTTTGTCAACGCTTTCTCATATTATACATTGTACAGACAATTTATATCCTTTAAACCCCGTATGGAGAGCATAATTAGTTTTTTTTTTAGATCAGTTGTATTTGGCTTTTGAAGTGGTTTTTAGTAACTGATCGGAAGTGTTGCCTTAAATTGTTTTGGTTAGTTGTTTTTCTGGCTTGTGTTGATCTAATGAGTCTATAGATATAAGAAGCTATGGTATGAGTGCCAATGCCATCCAAGTGTGAATTGTTGTTTCATTAAAAATCTTCTTATTTTCTTAGTCCAAATCTTTATAGGAAGTGTTTTGTTGTTATAAGATAAGGATGGAATGTAATTAGTTGTCCAAACGAAAGGCAACCGACTGGTGTTGATTCTTTCTTAGATGGAAAGTCTACAGATAGTATCAGAGTTTTATGATTTTATCAACAGCATTAAAGGCGATTGTCTAAATAGGATTTCAGAACTATACCCAATCTCCGGCGCAGAAATCATATCCGTTCCGTTCAATACTTTGTACACTACACTCATATAGGGAAAACGGTAGTATTTAATTTTCCCAGCATTAGGTTGGCCTTTTGTGTACCCAAGGCAGGTGAAGGAAGTCAAATTATGAACACTGTGATTGGATGTAAGGGTACAATATATTTTTTATTTATCTATGAATAACAGCAGTGTGTATATTTACAATATATAGTTTGAAACCTATTGAAATATTTTCTAGAGAATTATTTGAACAGACTTTCAAAATTTCATAAACTTCAGTGGCGGATCCAGGGGGGGGGGGGGGGGGGGGGGGTCCGGGGGTGCGCACCCCCCTTTATTTTTGCCGATCAATGCATTTGTATCGGGACATATGTTTTGCACCCCCCTTTGCCCTGGGTGCCCTGGGTTAGCACCCCCCCTTTCGAAAATTCCTGCATCCGCCCCTGAACTTGGTGCAAAATGACGGTGGGCATGGATAACATAAACAAGCTCCGTTGGAAGTTGGTCATGATACTATTTGGCTTTAATTATTAAAACAGAATAATAAAGTACTAACACAGCATATAACTGATTTATCCAGGTTTTTATCTTAAAAAGTGGTAAATTTAGAAAATGTTAATATTGTCGCCAATGGCAAAATAAATAGTACCGTTTTCCCTATAAGTGTAGTATTGCGGAGCATGTATGGAACGGATATGAACTCTGCGCCGGAGATTGAACTATACCGTCATTCATAAGTACTTCTATAAAAGGATTATAATTGACGGGAAAAAGAGTGCCTCACTTGGCTCTAATTCTTAATCTGTGTTTACTCATGCTTAGATAATAAAGTTTTGAATTCGATCGTGGCAAAAGATTGAAGTCGGGTTATTAAGTAATCTATTACTGATTTTCGTATTGTGAATAGAGTAGGATTCAAATTTATACTGTAAAAGTCTTCTATTTCAAATTACTGGATAGATATTGTATTTTTTTAAAACCACCTGTTGTCCAAACTGTTTGTAATTAATTGCGTAACGGTACGAAAACAGTATCAACGTGGGTTTCGTATGACAATGTACTAAAACTATTGATATTGTTTTGTTTGACCTTTGTTATCAACGAATCATTAGATTTTAGATACTATTTAAACGGTGATTTAGAATATGAGCCTTGAATTCCCTTTTTATACTATTTAGATTATTGTTTTCTTTTAAAACTAGAAATAGTGAAACAACGAAACTAGTTAAATTATCAAACACTGATTATAAAATTATGCATTATATTATTAAACATTGACTTTAAAGTTATGCAATTATATCTGATATCAACCCTAAAATATAATATCTCAAATCATCATTTATAGTTGCGTGTAAGTAGTATTTGATCGACAGTATGTGCCATTAATCATAAATTAGTACTTTAACAGTTAGGTACGAAATCAAAATACAATATAAGGTTGTTATTTATAAGTAACTCTTTTTCATCACATCAGTCACGTCCTAGTCCTTACAGCTGAAAGTACGTGTTGTATCAGCTCCTGATTATTCGTTAGCTACAATATGTTACGCTGCTCAAATGTTCAACGACAAACTAGGTTACAAGGCTCCCGTACAGTTAAACCCCCTTCAGCGACACTCTAAAACCTATTGTGGATGGGTGATTGTTATATCCTGTCCAGACGTCTGAATACTAGCTGTATCGTACTTTTAGTGCGAAGTACAATCACAAAAATACTGAACTTCGAGGAAAATTCAAACGTAAAGTCCCTAATTAAATGTCAATATCAAAAGCCCAAACACATCAAACGAAGCGATACAAACTGTCATATTCCAGACTTGGTACAGGCATCTTCTTATGTAGACAATGGTGGATCAAACCTGGTTTTATAGCTAGCTAAACTTCTCACTTGTATGACAGTTGCAATTTACAGTCATCTACAGGAAACCAATCATAATGTTTATCGGGTTGCCAAGCTGATCTCTGACTCCGAAAGCAGCCGTTGTTGAAAGAAACATCAAAATAGTAAAAAAACAAAACAACTCTCGTAAACTAAGATTATCACCTACCAAAAATGGCGCCTTCTACTTGTTCCTGACCAACTGCAATAGAAAATATTCCATTTTCATAAAATCGCCTCCGGGCACAAATTGACGTGCGAAGGCTGTATAGCCAGTCAAGGGTGTAAAAAACTGCGATCCTCATAACTCTTTTAAGTAGAATATCTAAAAGACTTTGCATTTCGAGGTGGAATAAATCAATGTGCCCTGAATTTTTGTTAATGTGCGATCTTACTTTACCATTAAAATCAGATTAGCTCAAATATGGTTTCGAAAAAAGTAAAATAAAAAAAAAATACTGAACTCCGAGGAAAATTCAATCGTAAAGTCCCTAATCGTGGAACACACATATCAAATGCTACAGTGTTCCGTGCAGCAAAAGAGAACAAACCCATAACATGATTGATTGATGGATGTTTACTTAACGCTCAGTGTCAAATATTCCATGT
Organism: Mytilus galloprovincialis; assembly: GCF_965363235.1. Taxonomy (NCBI): domain Eukaryota; kingdom Metazoa; phylum Mollusca; class Bivalvia; order Mytilida; family Mytilidae; genus Mytilus; species Mytilus galloprovincialis. Next base: position 103,120,012 of record NC_134839.1, read on the forward strand.
ATTTTCAGATCGACCTAGTAAATTTCATTATTCTGTTGATGACTCGTTCTATTTTTCTATTTTAGAATGATACACTTTTTCATTTTTGCGCTAAAAAGTGAATCTTCAAAAATAACGAACTGCAAGGAAAATTTAAATCAGAAAGTCCCTTATCAAATGGCAAACTCAAAAGCTCAAACCCATAAAATGAATGGAATGATGAAGAACGTTTGTCCTTTTCCTGCGAATATTCACGCACATAAAGTATCAACTAAGGTATGATATCGCAATACGATGAGGACAGAAGATAGGATACATTTGAGAAATAGGGAGCAGAAATTTGAAAAATAGAAATCGTCACGATTGTCACAGAATCTAGTTTTAAAAAGTCCATCTTTTTTTTCAATTTTAAGAAAAAGATGCAGATATGAATCAGAATTTTTTTTTCTCGGCAGCTTCCATAATGTAAAGTTTACAAGTAAGCACTCGCTAAATTGTGGGTTATCAAATAGCAGAACATCAATACTACAAATAAAGTAGAAACTAAAGAACTTGGCAAGCTGTTTTTTCTTACTGTCTTAAAGAAATTTTTAATGCCGGTTGTAACTTTCATCATCTTAAAGATCTGATCTGGAACAATATTAATAACAATTCACTATTTTCTTTTTTAAACTTAAAAAAATCTTGAACAACAATAACAATGGAAAGTTATTTGAAACATTATACAACTTGTGTGTGAAAACAAATCAGATGATCACATTATTTTAACCACAAATGCAACAATTTCTCAAAACTTTCAAAAGTACCCAATTCTTTTTATATATTTATAACGATTTAGATGGTATCTTAAAAATTAAATGGTCTTGCTCACACGACTAGAAATGAGTTCGCCCGATATCAAATTATAAGAAAGAACCCCACAGAAATCATCTAAGGCAAACAACGCAAGTTTTATCTTCTGTCAGTGCACTATCTACAAAATTATGAAATTTATTTTTACGTTTGTATAGAGAGTAATATACTAGTAGTATATTTATACAATGACTGTTATGAATTATGAATCAATAATTCTCTAACAGATGTCACCGTTTATATTATTATTAAATTGATAAAAATGTGTTATTTCATATAATGAAAAAGTAATAATCACTGTATGATTTCATATAAAAATATATACAAAATTGATAATTGGTTGTTTTTTTATGATAGACTTTCGTCTATATTTATTAGAAATGAAATTTTTTTTTAATATTTCACCTTTTAATAAAGTAGGATTATCTTATTACAGAATCACAACAAGGACTATTTGTGGGGGGTCCGTAGATGTAATTTTGTAGACAAAATGTCTATTTGTTTACCAATAGGTTCTCCTCCGCACTGACACCATATATGTTCTGATTTTCACTTGGTATTCATCATAGGCCTTTCTTCCAGTGATATATTTCAGTTTGTTAAGCTTGTTCTCTCATGTTTCTTTTAGTTTAAGGGTTAAAGTTTTTATGCTTATTTGCCAATGCATTTTGTAATCAATATTATTTGCCAAATGTTCCCAACAACAGAATATTTTGGAATTCCGTGACTTCAAGCATATACATACTAGGGACCATGAATGACAGTTGTGTTGCCTGCAAATAATCCATCTGGAACCATCATTTTCCGTATAATTTAAAATTACTGACAATAAACGAATTCTGTTTTATCCGAATGTTATTAGAACTGTCTCCCTATATCATGTCTCATTGTCAAGAAAAAAAAAGAAAGACGGAAATATCCAAACATATGAGACAGCGACAGAGTTCATTGGCTTTTAAGCAGATACATTCCGTTGCCTTTTTTAGCTCACCTGGCCTAAAAGACCATGTGAGCTTTTCTCATCACTTGGCGTCCGTCGTCGTCGTCGTCGTCGTCGTCGTTAACAATTTTTCAAACATCTTCTCCTCTGAAACTACTGAATGGATTTGAATGAAACCCGTCTAAAAGAAATAATTCACAATGCTTTTCATCATAAAAATGGTAGCATACGCTATAAATTTATCACTTTGGGATACCACAAGGCATATTTTGTTAATAAGGAACAAAAGGGTAAAACATACTACACAGAGGAACAAGTGATCAGTATGCTGGAGTTTCTTATTGACAACATATTTGTTGAATTTGGAGGTAGACTTTTTCAACAAATTGTCGGCATTCCTATGGGAACGAACTGTGCGCCTCTCCTTGCCGACCTCTTCTTATTTTCATATGAATCGGAGTTCCTTCAGACACTTGTCAAAAACAAGAAGATCAAAGGAGCCAGGTTATTTAATTTCACTTTCAGATATATTGATGATATTCTTTCCATTAACAATCCGAACTTTTCTGATTGGATTCCATTAATATACCCACCAGAACTAGAAATTAAAGAGACCACAGACACGGCTTCCTCTGCCTCATTTTTAGACTTATACCTCGAATTTGACATATACAGTCATCTCAGTACCAGAATCAATGACAAACGAGACGATTTTAATTTTGAAATTATCAATTTCCCCCACCTTAGTAGTAATATACCAACTTCACCTGCATATGGAATATACATTTCCCAACTTATTAGGTATTCAAGAGCTTGCAGCTCCTATTCAGACTTTGTAAAACGTCACCAGTGTCTGAGCAGAAAATTCATGAACCAGGGATATGTCAAAGAATGTCTCGTCCTTTTTCTAAAAAAGTTCATCGGAAGATACCCAGAACTTGTTGATAAATATTCCGTATCAACTACACAAATAATACAAGATGGTCTTGAAGTATAGATTTTGCGTACTGACGTTTGTTATCATCTTAATTACGTATTATAGTATTCTTTTATATGTCTTTTTTAGATATTCATTTGAAGTGACTCTGTGGTTATGTAAAACCACATACTTTGAGCGGCAAAATTATTTCATTTATTGATATTACTTTTACTTAAGGATCTTGACATACTATGAATGACAAAACTATTTTATTCAATAAGACTACCTTTTCTGTTTAGTCTGTTTTTTATGATATACATTTGACGTGAAACTGTACTTATGTATCCCGACATACTTTGAACCACACCATTGTTTTATTTATTATTATTACTTTTACTGTTAAATCTGGTTTTTGTTATATCTACTTTACGTGAGTCTGCATTTATGTATGCCGTCATACGACAAAATTATTTTTATGTCTACCTGTGCGAATTTCAAACGCGCAATTTTACACCAGTAATGAAAACCTTCTATCATTTATGGGTAGACTTTACATTGATAAATTCAGCCGTATTTGACGTGAAACTTATGTATTTGTAAACCTTTGTACTTATGTATCCCGTCATACTTTGAACCACACCATTATTTTATTTATTATTTTTACTGTAAGTCTGTTTTTTGTTATATCTACTTTACGTGAGTCTGCATTTATGTATGCCGTCATACGACAAAATTATTTTTATGTCTACCTGTGCGAATTTCAAACGCGCAATTTTACACCAGTAATGAAAACCTTCTTTCATTTATGGGTAGACTTTACATAGATAAATTCAGCCGTATAGGAAAAGCAAAATGAGAATGTTGAATTTGATGTATGCCTTTTTGTGCTACTTTGTTTTATTCCATATTAATAAAACTTTAGTAGGTTTTTCTATATGAATGGGATTTTGAATAAATAAGCATATTCACCTGCGGAAAAGGGATATTCACCGCGCACAACGTCGCGTGCTTTTACCTGCACTATTTTGGTAAAAAAAACGATTGATGTACAATTGGTTTTGGTTAATAATTGCCATTACATACATTTCTCTCGGAATATGGAATAAAACAATTACTGTCTTTTGTTTCGGTAAATATGTGGTTTAATTGACTTTTGAAAAACTGATATTCACTTCGACCGTTGGCCTCAGTGAATATCATTTTTTCAAAAGTCAATAAAACCGCATATTTACCTCATCAAAAGACAGTAATTGTATAACATTTGTTGTTTATGTAGTGATATTAAGATGATAACACAATATTGACTGTTGTACCCCTATTTTTGACATTTTTACTCTTTGAGTATGTTTGTTTTGTTCATGCATTGTTGACAATGTAATGGAATTTGATGCGACTGTCATACAAGTGAGAGGTTTAGCTAGCTATAAAACCAGGTTCAATCCACCATTTTCTACATTAGAAAATGCCTGTACCAAGTCAGGAATATGACAGTTGTTATCCATTCGTTTGATGTGCTTGGACTTTTGATTTTGCCTTTTGATTTTTGATTTTCCTTTTTGAATTTTCCTCGGAGTTCAGTATTTTTGTGTTTTTACTTTTTTTTAGCATGATTGTTCCTTAGATTATCCTGCACAAAGTGTGTGCTTCGATTTTTGATCCGTCAAAAAACATGGCCGCCCTTACTTAAAATAGAACATAGGGGTCAAATGCAGTTTTTGGCTTATATCTCAAAAACGAAAGCATTTAGAGCAAATCTGACATGGGGTACAAATGTTCATTAGGTCAAGATCTATCAGCCCTGAATCAAACAAACCATTGTTGGGTTGCTGCCACTTAATTGGTAATTTTAAGGAAATTTTGCAGTTTTTGGTCATTATCTTGAATATTATTATAGATAAAGATAAACTGTAAACAGCAAAAATGATCAGCAAAGTAAGATCTACAAATAAGTTAATATGACCAAAATTGTCAATTGACCCCTTAAGGGGTTATTGTCCTTTAATGACAATTTTTCACAATTTGTTCATCATATTTGCTAACTTTAAAAAATCTTCTCCTCTAAAACTACTAAACCAAATTCAACCAAACTTCAACTGAATGATCAGTAGGGTGTATAAAATAAAGTTTGTGCTTTATTTTTTATTTCGTCAAAAAACATGGCCGTCATGGCTAAAAATAGAACACAGGGTAAAATGCAGTTTTTGGCTTACATCTCTAAAACTCCAGCATTTAGAGCAAATAAGACAAGAAGTTAAAGTATTTATTAGGTCAAGGTCTACCTGTCCTGAAATTTTCAGCCGAATTGGGTAACTGGTTTTTCAGGTATAATGCCCCTGAATTGATGATTTTAAAGAAATTTTGCAGTTTTTGGTTATTATCTTGAATATTATTATAGATACAGATAAACTGTTAATAGCAAAAATGTTAAGCAAAGTAAGATCTACAAATAAGTCAATTTGACCAAAATTGTCAATTGACCCCTTAAGGAGTTTTTGCCCTTTAAAGACTTTTTTCACAATTTGTTCATCATGTTGACTTATTTTAAAAAATCTTCTCCATTGAAACTGCTGTATCAATTTCAGCCAAACTTAGGCTAAATGAGTTTCAGAGTATCTAGTATAAATTTTATATTTCATTTCCTTGTATGTCAGAAACATAGCTCCTATGGCTAAAATAGAACATAGGAGAAAATGATTTTTTTTTTGCTTTTGAAGAAAATAGGACGATTCAAAGAACATTTAAATAAATTGAAAAGCCAAAATAATCATTGATGAGAGATTTAACCAAAAAAATTAAGGTGAGCGATTCAGGCTCTTGAGAGCCTCTTGTATTTTTGTACAGTACAATTGCTTCGTGCAGGATCTGCTTACCCTTCCGGAGCACCTGAGATCACCCCTAGTTTTTTGGTGGGGTTCGTGTTGTTTATTCTTTAGTTTTCTATGTTGTGTCATGTGTGCTGTTGTTTGTTTGTCTTTTTCATTTTCACCCATGGTGTTGTCAGTTTGTTTTAGATTTATGAGGTTGACTGTCCCTTTGGTATCTTTCGTTCCTCTTTTACTTCATGCGTTGGTTCTATAAAAATTAGATCCGTACGGATAAAACGAAATTCTAGGACTGGAGAGAGTTCGACTATATAAAAATACATAAAGCAGTTACTATGTGTGATCAAAATACAAAATGCAGATACGACGGATATTTATATGGACATAATGGACCAGAGGTTTAACTATTTTGGTCATAAGAATTAGTTGTTTTGGTCAGTTTTACTATGCGTATTGCTGTGTGTTTGTTTATTCTACATTGACTAGTGGTATAGGGGAGGGTTGAGACCTCACAAAACCCCGCCGAATTTTTGCGCTTTTCCAAGGTCAGGGGCTCTGGCCATTGTTAGTCTTGTTTGTTTTTTGGGATACGATTGCTTTCAAGCAATCTGTAGACTTTTACCGTTGACTCAGGGCTCATTCCCTCACGTCAACCGTTTTATTCTAAACATTCAGCAACATCTCAGATTCTTATGATTGTCTTGCTTTAAAAGGTAAAAACAAGCAAAAGGATTGAACATAAACAACTTTCCTGTAATGTTCTTCTAATAATCTTCATGTTTGATTTTTCCCTTGACTTATATGCGTGTTTTTAACAACACGGAAAATCAGAATAAAGCAGTATTTATATTTGGTGTTTTTATAAATTTAGAAACACGTCAGAGGGAATTCCCCAGTTTTGAAAAATGCGAGAGTTCTTTGAATTCCGATAATTCTATTCCTGTCATATAAGAACTGAAGTGGAGTTTTCTATATTTTACCGTTATGAAACTGATATTATACTCTCATAAAGAAATTGAGACTCATCCATCATATCATAAATTAAATAAACGTTCTTGTTCCAAATCGCAAGAAGCTGGTTTGTTTATATATTAATGCGCATGCGTATAGCTTTCTTGATTTCAAGGGGTATCAGATTGAGTGGTTGTTCTGGATTCCCCGCTTATTAATTAATTTGAAACTCATTGGATTCTTTCTATGTCTGCCTGCTATTGAGGGTTTAATATTGTTGTTGTATAATTTAAAATCATATGCATCATTTAAATTAAAATCAATGAAGTTTTATCTATAACACCCCTTTAGCCGAAATGGAGTCTTCCATATTATCGTTTCGAGTTCTCTCCCTTTCAGAAGTATTTCCCGTCAAAATCGTCAAGAAAAAATTAACTCGTTAGATGTCGATACACGTCGTATTATATTAAGAACGATCTCAATTTAAACAGAGGAGTGTGCACGGAAAGGAGTCATGCCTACTGACCCAAAGGAAATTAATAATTAAAGAGTTAGAAATGGGGTTCCTCCTAGAATTAACGGTGATAAGATACGAAGTGAATAGTCCGAGATTTATACTGAGTACAAGTCAAATCGGCACCTGGTTAAATCGGCATCTAGTCAAATTGGCACCTATTTAAAAGTCAATTCGGTATCCAATAATATTTGATATAATATATGGGACTGGGAAATGGGGTTCCTCCTAGAATTAAAGGCGATAAGATACGAAGTGAATAGTCCGAGATTACTGGGTACAAGTCAAATCGGCACCTGGTTAAATCGGTATCTAGTCAAATCGGCACCTATTTAAAATTCAATTCGGTATCCAATAATATTTGATATAATATATCTGATTATATTGGACTGGGACTATTTAATTTTGTAATTTAAGTATACTAGCATTTCCCCCACGGTCCCAGCTTGTCTGGCAAATCAGCCGACGGACATCAGAGTAATCTCGGACTATGAAGTGAAATACCTTCTCTCTCTCTCAGTGACTATCGGCACCTGGTTAAATTGGTATCTAGTCAAATCGGCACCTATTTAAAATTCAATTCGGTATCCAATAATATTTGATATAATATATCTGATTATATGGGACTGGGACTATTTAATTTTGTAATTTAAGTATACTAGCATTTCCCCCACGGTCCCAGCTTGTCTGGCAAATCAGCCGACGGACATCAGAGTAATCTCGGACTATGAAGTGAAATACCTTCTCTCTCTCTCAGTGACTGCTGTGGAAAGTAAACTTGGAATTGATAGTACACAAATAAAACACAATAAGTACATTGCTCGTACACTTGTATCCGGGATTGGCTATTTTTAAAGTTGAGTGACTATTCAGATTTATATTACCTTTGCATGTGCAGTTGAATTAGTTTTGAAAATAATACTATCCAGCTGTATCTTGCGGTCATAAAACTTTCGAGTCAGTTTTTTTGTACTCATACTCGAAAATCAACCAATGAAATTGCTTGATTTCTTATTTCGAGCATAATTTTTGTGCTCCAAGCACTGAGCAAAGTTTTATGCCTTCAAGGCCATAGTCCAAATAATTATGACATCTTGAAAGGCTATTATAATTTTTTTCTTTGAAGCCTTACTTCGAAGTAAGGCGTCAAAGAAAAAAAATATAATAGCCTTTCAAGACGTCATAATTATTTGGACTATCAAGGCCAGGGCTGCCAAAAATGCGTGAGACTCACGCATGTTCATGCTTTTTTACAGCGTTATCCTTGGATCTATTTTTTTCCTCTTTGATCTTTTCTATTTTGGCCAAATCTCACGAATTTGCTTAATGAAAAGTTGGCAGAACTGCTATACATGTGTCAATGAAAACTATATGGCAATCGTATCCCTCAGAGCATTCTGCTCTTTGATTATTTTAGTTTATTTATATGTTTTGGAGCTTAGTAGAGGGAATATTTTCATGAACTAGTACTAGCTGGAGCCCGCCTCTGTGCATGGGCTTTTCTCGCTGTGTTTAAAACCCATTGATGGCCTTTGGCTGTTATCCGCTCTTTGGTGGGATTGTTATCGTTTTGACATATTCCCCATTTCGTATCTCAATTTAATTGTGTAAAAAACAATAACAAAATGTTTTTCTTACAGAATTTGAGTTTTGATTCAAAACATTTGAAAAAAACCAGGATTTGACTCACATCGTAGATTGCGGAATTTGCATTTTCGATAAGTGTATCTGTAACAGCTTCAAAACAACATGCAGTATTAATATTTTAATTTAATTTTGACAACCAATTGGCGTTCTGATTAAATCCATAAGGACTATAAGAGACATGTACTTTAAATTGTACTAAATAAACTAACAAGAATATAGCTTTTGAACATACATACATACAGAATAAACTTGCTAGATAACTCATATCACCCTGTACTCAAATTTGCCAAAGAAATATCAAATGTCAATATTAATTACTTTCCTCGGTGTAAACGTCACAAAAGGGGGAAAATGAAGCAATATAGCATTTAATGCGTTAAAACTTTTTTACAATGTGGCATTTTCATTGTTCTCACATACAAGAAGGGCGATAAGGCTGTCACTATCCTTATAAGTAAGACGGTTTTATTTTTGGCGAGACTATAATAACAGACGCTATAAACAAACTACACTGCGAAATATATTATGAACAGGTTTTTATTATGGGTACGTTCCTGTCTCATTTATATATACGCGGCATCTTTTTTATGAATTGCATACCATCATTTCTATGACATCATCTGTCATTTAACTAAATATAGATTGATTGGTAAATTCATTACAACTGTATTAAGAAAAATATAAAGTCTGATGTCCGCTCTTTTTTTCAACAAACAGCCGTCTCAAAATCTGTGATGTCTTGCAGTAGAACTTATCATTTGTTTTTAGATTAATGTTTTTCATTACTGTGCTTGCACAGGTTTCTTCTAGTATTAGATTAAAATGGTCTGAAAAAAGTAAAATCACAAAAATACTGAACTCAGAGGAAAATTCAATTGGAAAGTCCCTAATCACATGGCAAAATCAAATAACAAACCACATCAAAAACGAAATTACTACAACTGTCATATTCCTGACTTGGTACAGGCATTTTCAAATGTAGAAAATGGAGGATTGAACCTGGTTTTATAGCGCTAAACTTTTCATTTGTACGACAGTCTTACCAAATTCCGTTATAGTTACAACGATGCGTGAACAAAACAGACATAATAAATAAAATCGTCAAAAAATGGGTACAGCAGTCATCACTGTGAAACAATTTTAAAAGAAACAATTCTACAAAAAAAGCACAAAAGCATCTATCAAATTAAAAACACATTCATTGCTTCGCGTGTCTGACATCAGAAAATTTATAAGTCACAAAATGTTGTCGTTCAATGTTTATACAAAATAATTTCATAATTTCATATGGGGAATGATGACATACAGTGTTAAAAAATCAAAAATTGTTAGAATTAATTCAGAAATAGACCGAGTTTTAAAATTGTCCAAAAGTTCTTTACAATTTCTAAGAATCCACAAATGGTTAATACCACTACGTTATTAAAATAATTATGTCGTTTGTCGTTCAAAGTATTTTCTAATTTATAATAGAGCGTTCATATATAAAAAAGAAATATGCTAGTTCTGTAAAATGTTGAGAACATAGGGCCTCGATTAATTCTTCGAACCCGATTAAATGCAGTTTGTTCGTTATTACCGATAAATTCTCTTAGACATGCAACTGTTACTTTACGAATAACCATAATTTCTGCGCTTGACCCACTAAGGCCAAATAATGGACGTTTAGTATCTACCCCAACAGAAATCTTACACTAAATCAAAATACAAAACTGACAGTTCGTCATGCGATTGATATAAAACAATATGTATTTGCGATTTAAAAACAAACAGATGTTTTATTAAGTCACCTGTATATAACACATCATAGTTCATCAACCTATTTTTTGCATTGAGTACAATACTCAACAACAAACGATAACAAACAATGTTGTTCCTTGTGATCATAAACAAGTAAAGAATTTATTTTATATGGGGTATCCTTACTGCCCGCAGATAAGTCAGGATCAGTGGAATAATCAAATTAAAATATTTTTACAGAAGGTCTTTTCGTTTCATTATCAATTTAAAACGATATCTAAAACGTTTTTGTGGGTCAAACAGAGGAATCTGTATTCCTGCTGGATTTCATAGTTCAGTAATCGAACATGCTTTATCTAAACGCACGCAAGAACGCCTGTATCGTTTTAAAAGACCCAATAAATTCAAAAGTGTCATTTATCAACATCTTAAGAAACACAATCATCTTATTAAATATTTAACAGTTTAACCTTTAGAAGTAGTAAATAAGCAGCCTGGTGAATGTCATTCAAAGTTTGTACGATCACGGAAAATAATTGAGTTAAATTGGATTAAAAAATTACAGACAGTCTACCTTCTCGGTCTTTGCAGTAATTGCAGTAATTCCGAATACATTATGGCCCCATTTCCCATGTCATAACAGGAGACCGAGAGTTAAAATCATTCCTCAGTAAAGGACCTAAATATCGTCCCTCGTCAATTGTTAATTGGAATGAGTGTCGTAATATCATCCACGACTCACTCCGTACCTTCTGTTTGAAATGGGTAAAACGGGGAAAAGCTGACAACAAATCTTTGGACTCTTTTTTAATTCAGTAATGAAGATAGTTGATATACGTATTCAACATTTTAAAGAACATTTTACTGTTAACAACAACCATAAAAACCATATTTCGCGTGTCAAACATAAACTAAAAGAACAAGCCAAGGAATTTGTTTTTGTCCCGGGTGACAAAGCTGCTGATAATATCATTATTGTTTGACGTAAATTTTATATTGAGGTTCTGCAAAAGGAAATCACGAATTCACCAACATTCCAGCTGACTTCATTTTCAGAAAACGACATCTGTAACAAACACAAACTTTTAGTTACTTCTTTACAAGCAGAACCAAATACAATGAAAGTCCAAACTATGTACTGGCTTCCGAAGCTACACAAAAAAACCTTACAAATATTGATTTATTTCATCTTCAAGCCTTTGTTCCACTACTAAATTGTCTACTCTACTTACTAGTACACTTGGTACAATAAAAAACCTGATAATAAATTGTTCAAATAAGGCCTTTGAAAATAGTGGAATTAATTACTTTTGGAGTGTCAAAAACTCGTTTGAAGTTCTTGATAAATTGCAAGCATATATTGGTGATTTTGAATCTGTTCAAAGTTTTGATTTTTCTACCCTATACACAATTTGCCTCATATTCTTATTAAGAAAAAATCATATCCCTAATTAACTTGGCATTTAAAAGGTCAGAATGCGAGTACATTTGTTCAAACAGTTTTAGGTCGTTTTTTAGTAGCAGTAAACACAAGAACTATGTCAATTGGACATGCTTTGATACTATATATGCGCTTGAATTTTTACTTGATAACATTTTTGTTCGCTTTGGAGATTCCGTTTATTGTCAAGTTATTGGAATGCCAATGGGGACTAACTTTGCACCTTATTGCGGACCTGTTTTTGTATTGTTATGAGTTACAATTTATGACTAAAATTAACAAATACCCATCAAAACAACATTTGATACAAAAATTTAACAATACTTTAGATAGTTGGATGATATATTGGCTCTCAATAATGACGACTTCTGTATGTATACTAAAGCAATTTATCCTGTTGAACTTACTTTAAATAAAGCTTATACTAACAATGACCACTGCCCTTTCCTCGATCTTGATATCTATATCATTAACGGGAAGCTTAATACAAAAATTTATGATAAAAGAGATGATTTTTCATTTCCTATCGTTAATTATCCATTTTTAGATGGTGAAGTTCCCTTGTCACACTCTTATGGTGTTTATATATCTCAACTTGTACGATTCGCTCGTGTATGTAACAACGTATTAGATTTTAGCAAGAGAAATTTATGTATTACTGAATAATTATTACACCTGGGTTTTCGATATCACAAACTAGTCAAAACATTTACTAAATTTTATCATCGGTATAAGGAAATAATTCGTAAATATAACTCAACATGTAGACATCTTATACGTTCAGATATTTCACATCCAATCTTTTATGGTAATATTCTCTACAAAGCACAAAAATGTCAGTATTCACCTCAAAAGCTTACACAACCTTTAAACAGACTTATTAAGAAGGGACATAGTTTCGATACTGTTGTCAGGTATTAAAGATTGCATATTTTGGCTTTAATATTGATTCACTTATAGGGTCTTTGCATTGGAACTGAACACATCTATTTAAAAAAAAAAAAAAAAAAAAAACAGTTGTTGGCATGACACGGGTTATTTTCTTCTCATATATATTCATGATAGTATGATACTAAACCCCTAACGGGAGGGATAGTGACTGATATTCATATGATGAAGACATAATTGTTCAATCAGTTAAAATGAGGTCTGGAGCTGGTATGTCAGTTAACTGCTAGTAGTCTGTTGTTATTTATGTATTATTGTCATTTTCTTTATTTTCTTTTGTTTCATCTTCTGACATTGGACTCGGACTTCTCTTGAACTGAATTTTAATGGCCATTGTTATATCATAGTTCGTTTCTGTGGGTGTAACATTTTTACGTTGTGATTCCGTTGTGTCGTTTGTTTTCTCTTATATTTTAGTGTGAATTCACATTACTATAAGACGTGTCACGGTACTTTTCTATCCCAAATTCATGTATTTGGTTTGGATGTTATATTTGTTATTCTCATCGGATTTTGTCTAATGCTTAGTCCGTTTCAGTGTGTGTTACATTTTTATGTTGTGTCGTTGTTCTCCTCCTATATTTAATGTGTTTCCCTCAGTTTTGGTTTGTTACCTAGATTTTGTTTTTTGTCCATAGATTTAAGAGTTTTGAACAGCGGTATACTACTGTTGCATTTATTTAATGTGCGTATTGTTATGCGTTTACTTTTCTACATTGGCTAGAAGTATAGGGGGAGGGTTGAGATCTCATAAACATATTTAACCCAGCCGCAATTTTGCTCCTGTCCCAAGTCAGGAGCCTCTGTAGTCTTGTATGATTTTTAATTTTAGTATGATGTCGATAATCACTGTACCTGTATACATATTTTTTAAGGGACCAGCTGAAGGACGTCTACGGGTGCGGGAGTTTCTCGCTACATTGAAGACCCATTGGTGGCCTTCGGCTGTCGTCTGCTCTATGGTCGGGTTGTTGTCGCTTTGACATATTCCCCATTTCCTTTCTTAATTTTATTAACACATCTGCAATCGATGTACAATTGAAGTAACGTTAAACAGGTTGGGAACAACCTGCCAGATAGTTACCAAAAAAACTGTTCAATTTGATACATATAATTTGTACTTATAAATAAATGACATATAATCTTGAAATATGCAGTAAATTGTTCAAAGAATTAATTAGCCCTAATCTGGTTTCATGAGAAGCAACAAACATACGAAAACTTTAAAAATGTACAATTTTCAAGGCTACTTACATTTTAATAATGCACCCAAAATGATTAAAACTTCTTTTGAAGAAATTTCTTATTTTCTATAAATGTATTCCATTTTAAGTTAAAGGATTCAGCTAGAAAAATAACCTCAAATTATTACTCAAATTAAGGAATTTCTACTCAATTGGTGGAATATTTCCCCTTTTGAATGATAGCCAGTCTTCAATCTGTGAAATAAACGAGGTAACCTCTATTTCAATTTTTAATTGCAATACATTCTACAATATATCGAAACATTAAGAGGTTAGCAAGGATTTTTGAAAAGTCAACCTACCGTCATTTAATTTTTGCACTTTTTGTTTTTACTAGAAAGGCTCTAATAAATTTCTATTAAAAGGTTTTACGCTTATCATTTTGGTTGAGATTTGGTGGTACAAAGATATGTGTTATCGCAGACTGTCAACTTTTGTCCTGGGTTCGGATTTTCTTCATACCTGAAACATAGTATATGTGTTCGTGATGAAGGAGATTATTTGAATCATAATCAATAAATCCAGAAAAGGAAATACAATTGTATATGAATAAACACCATGAAATAGTGTTTACATATCGCTTAATGTTCTGTACATAATATTGTGTAATTTAAATAATATATTATTTGCAACTGTAAATGCGCATATCATTTGAACATATTAAAGGAAGTAATAAGACGTATTTGACATTTAAATGTTCTTCGATTTTCATTACTTTCTAAAGATAACATGCAATGTTCAGCGTCTCATGAAGTTTAATACATATTTAGAGAAATAGAAAAAAAAAAGATATCTTAATACTTCTTTTAATATAATGTTAGACAAAGATACTCCAGAACCAAGATTTCTAATAACCAGCTGTTGTTATGCCCCACCTACGATAGTAGAGGGGCATTATGTTTTCTGGTCTATGCCTCCGTCCGTCCGTCTGTGCGTCCGTTCGTCCGTCCGGTTAAAGTTTTTTTGGTCGAGGTAGTTTTTGATGAAGCTGAAGTCCAATCAACTTGAAACTTAATAACATGTTCCCTATGATATGATCTTTCTAATTTTAATTCCAAATTAAAGTTTTGACCCCAATTTCACGGTCCACTGAACATAGAAAATGATAGTGGGAGTGGGGCATCCGTGTACTATGGACACATTCTTGTTGTTAATGATATCATCAAAGGATTGTGCTTTAGTTCAGATGAAAACATCTACCTAGTCATGTCCTGTACCAGAATGAGAGTCAATTATTTCCATTCCTTGTCATGTTTCATCAAGTATACAGATGAGATATGAAATTGCTCAACAATTTACTAAATGTTATCCCATATAAGGGATATATTATGGCAGTATTAGCAATGTGATAAATGCTGGTATTTTGAACACATATATTTCATCTCTTGTCGTTCGTCTCCAGTCCATTTTGTTTTGTTTTTTTTTAATTTTCAAAGGAGTAAGTTCGGTAAGGGCCATATTTGGCACCGTTTATAAAATTGAATGGTACAAGATAAAATATGTTTTAAATTGTCTTAAAGACATATGAGAAAGTAAAATATAACTATTTGTGTCAAAGTTTTATTCTTCAGCGTTGGTTTCTACATCCAAAATAGGATAAAATAAGAGATTTTGAGGAAAATTGACCAACTTGGCCGGATTTCAACCAGATTTATGACCAGGAAACATAGAGCGCAGGTATAGACAAACTAAATATTTTAGTTAAACATGTGAAAAGTCTTTACAAACATTGTGTTCAAAGACATTATTTGTCGACGTATGCGCTCTATGTTTCCTATCAAAGAATCAATGTAAAATTTACTAATCTTCATTGATTTTTTCGTGAAAAATACAAATTAGTACTGTTTGTGACGTCAACAGTACAACGCAGGCACGTTAATTTTCACCCAAAAGTCTTATTTCCAATCTAGTCACTGTATTAACTAAGATTCGTCGTGATATTGGTTAATAAATCCCAATTTGAAATTTAAGGTAAATAATAGGGCCATTTTAAGGCCTTATCGAACCTACTCCTTTGGATCTTTTTTCCTTCTTGAGAACCAGATTGCAGAATGAAATCAAACTTGACAGAGATGTTTCTGATAATGTCCTTAACCAGTGTTTATACGTATCTTCAGTTTGGAAATACATGATGACCACAAGCAGACGGCAAATTTTTACAACATCCTATGAAATGTTCCAGTTTTCATTTCTTTTGAAGAACAGACGGAAATTCAATTTAGGTCCAATAAAGTTCAATGTTTACCAGTACATTGAAATCATATGCAGAATTATATTATGCTTTTATATCAAAATTAAATATACAATGTTATGAATAAAAACCCCATACATAAATGTCCTTACGTGAAGGTACGTATTACACTGGTCATAATGAAGAGACCATAGTACATGGCATCTGTAGATTAAAAAATATCATAGAAATTTTTCAAAAACCAAATGAAACAATTGAGATCAAAATGTTTGTTTACCGGTCTGTTACAAGTATAAGTAGCAATATACCAACTTCACCTGCATATGAGATATACATTCCCCAAATTATTCAGTATTAAAGAGCTTGTTCTCCTACTTAAGACTTTGTAAAACGTCACCAGTGTCTGAGCAGAAAGTTGATGAACCAGGAGTGTGTCAAAGAAAATCTCCTCTTTTTCTAAAAAAATCTAAAAGGTACCAAAAAGTAAAATCACAAAAATATTGAACTCCGAGGAAAATTAAAAACGGAAAGTCCCTAATCAAATGGCAAAATCAAAGGATAAAACACATCAAACGAATGGACAACAACTGTCATATTCCTGACTTGGTACAGGCATTTTCAAACTGCATCCCGTCATACATTAAACGACAACATTATTTTATTTTTACCTTATTTGACGTCAAACGCGCGATTCTACGTCAAAGTTAATGTTTATCTTTCAATGTGTCTGTCAGGGTAAGGATTCGGTCCCAGTACTTAAAATCTTTCAATCCTTCATGGGTGGATTTTACATTTATAAATAAAACCGTATGATGAAAAGAAAATGAGGTTGTTAAATTTGATGAAAGCCTTTTTGCGCTTCTTTGTTACATTTGTTTGTTTCTATGCGATTAAGATGATAACAGAATGTTGACTGCTGTGCCCCTATTTTGGATATTTTTACCTATTGTGTCTGTTTGTTTTGTCCAATTATCATTAACAATATAATGGAATTTGTGATGCGACTGTCATACAAGTGAGAGATTTAGCTAGCCAGTAAACCAGGTTCAATCCACCATTTTCTACATAAGAAAATGCCTGTACCAAGTCGTCAGGAATATGACAGTTGTTATCCATTCGTTTGATGTGTTTGAGCTTTTGATTTTGCCATTTGTTTAGGTACTTTCCTTTTTGAATTTTCCTTTTTGAATCAAAGAAGATATTGATAATAACAATTAATGGTTCAACTGCATCCGACCAGTTACCCCTGTTTATTATATTCGAAGATGATATTGATAATGACAATTAATCGTACTACTGCATCCGACCACGAACTCCTGTATACCGAATCAAAGACGATACTGATAATGAAAATCAATTGCACTACTGCACCCGACCAACAACCCCTGTATAATATGAGGAAGGCGCTACCTTAAATGCCAGCTGTATACCAAGACTATGTCCTATATATTGATTGATTGGTGGTTGCTTAACGCCCTGTGTCAAATAATACCATGCATGTTCAGGACAAAAATAACTTGCATATAGTTTTTGTCTAAAATAAAATAATAAGTTCAGACGGAAAATGTTTATGGAACGATCGTTGAACTTCAAAAGGCAGAAGGTTGTATATGGTATTTTATTATGACGACTTGAAAGGCTATTGTTGATTTTCATAAAAAGTTGGAGGGTTTGGAATATCTTTTTCATCAATATTTAAAAGTTGTAGCTGTTTTTTTCAATTGTGTATTGCAAACGCTAAGCCATACGAAGGAACTAAGTAAAGAAATTCTTTAAAACCGGAGTTGAGGGAGAATTTAGCATAATATAATATATTCATTATACGCCATACACCATAGATCAAATTCATCAATAAACCAACATAAAAACATTAAACACTGATTATTTTTTCTGAATGATGATAATTCCTTTTTGCTGGTCGAAACCATGGTTGACTCTGTCATTCAATGATTTTGCAGTCCACTTCTATTGTGATTCTGGCTTTGCAACTTTTTTTGTATATTATTTTTCTCTGTTTTTCCATAATGTCACATAATATATGTGAAATAGTTTTAACATTTTTTATATGCAAAAGTATCAGAAGAGATCGGACACAAGTTACAGCAACATAATGACGGTCTCTCCCCATACAAATATAAACCCAACTATTATATAATGACGAAAAACATAAATGGAGAGCATGTTATACGAACTACAAAAAAGGAGAAAAATACAATATATATGTAATATAAAAAAAAAGAAAAAAAAAAGATAAAAAACTATTAAAATGCAAGGGAATTTCAAAATGGAAAGCCCTTTGTAAAAAGCAAAATCAAAACATATTCCAGACATAATACAAGCATTTCCTTATGTAAATAATTGTGGATTAAACCTAGTTTTAAAACACGCTTAAACTCACAAAAAGCAATTTTCGCTTTTGGCGCAAATAGAATACCAAATTTTAAAAAAACCTGCTTAATGAAATGGCAAACAGTTTATACGGTTTCAAAGTTGAAAGCTATATTTGTCCAGGAAATATTAAAATAATTACAAAAATTTGCTGTATTGTAAAATTAGATTACGCATACATATAAGAATTAATGTTTGGTTTATAATCCTCATTTTATTCATATTACACATATAATGGTTTATTCAAATGCACTGTTCAACACGAAATTATGTATACACCTTGCAAGGATCAGGAGAAGTTTAGAAATATGACACCGTACTATTAGACTATTACACATTATGTTGTGTTTTATGTATTATTGTTTGTCTTCAAAATGTTGTCTTTTGTTTTGCCTTAGCGTTGTCAGTTGTTGGCAATAGCAACATTGTTTCCACTAAATACATGAAATGAAATGTTCAAAAGATCTTCAAAACAATATCGTAAATATTCAATAGCCAACGTATAAAAATGAAATTTTGTATTTCTCTTTCTCACACCAAGAACGTACATGGTTTTTTTTTTTTTCATCTTCCTAAAATAAAATATCTTGTTATATTGTGAAACAGTCAATAGTATATATGCCTATGATATGTCCCAGAATGAAAAAGTACAAATGAAATATATATTATTCTAAGTATAGTAGTAAATATAAAAAAGAAGATGTAGTATGATTGCCAATGAGACAACTGTCCACAAGAAACCAAAATGACACAGACATTAACAACTGTAGGTCACCGTACGGCCTTCAACCATGAGCAAGGCCCATACCGCATAGTCAGCTATAAAAGGCCCAGATATGACAATGTAAAACAATTCAAACGAGAAAACAAACGGCCTTATTTAAATAAAAAAATGAACGAAAAACAAATATGTAACACAAAAACAAACGACAACCACTGAATTACAGGCTCCTGAATTGGGACAGGCACATACATAATGCAGGGTTAGACATGTTAGAGGGATCCCAACCCTCTCCCTAACCTGGGACAGTGGTATAACAGTACAACATAAGAACGAACAATAAAAAGCAGTTGAAAAGGCTTAAGTCCATTTTTGAACATCCGTACATGAAAATAATACTACGAAGAAATATGAATAGCCTGCTGTGTGGAGTTATTTAACAGATACTTATTTATTTAACGGCATCGCAGTTTTAACATTTGAGGTCAAGCTGTCAAAAGTTTCTGTTAATATAATTCTCAATTTCGTCGTTTCATTTGTATGACTCGTCCAATTAATGCCAAAGTGACAATGGCTACAAACCGTTCCCTCGATCCTGAGATTAAGTCCGAGTTGCGAACCAGTTTACAAACATTGCACAGACATTTAATGATAAAGCAATAAGAACCTCAATTTCAAGTATTCTTCGATGGCGGTTAATTCACCATCTAAAGACTGATAACTAGCTTCTAGTAGTTATCCACGAGTGGTACATGGTGACCAATATGTTGATAATGCCAAGTAAATACCAAAATAAATCGACGAGAAATTGTGTCAGGCTATGAATAGAGGGTGAGATTAACTAAGTCTACGAAATATTGAATATATTTATGGTTTTCTGTTAAAAAAACATATTTGGTAACGATCAACTTAGTAATGATCAAAATTGTTCAAAAGATGACTCCACTATCTGTTATCAACTAAGAAAATCACGACGGAACAAACGAATTTTGTAATATCGTATCAACCAAAGGAAGTATATTGCTGTGCTGCAGCACGATGCTCCGGGAATTAATCACGGAAAATGGCAAGGTCACGATAGAAACGTTTAATGCAACTCCTTTTAATGAGGTTAAGTACAAGTGGAACTTGAAATTAAAGGATAGTTTTTTTTAGTTATTCCTTTGAGACCTCATTGATCGAAGGGCTGTATCATTCAATTAAAAAAGTTTTGCTAATTTCAAACCAATGCCTACGATCTGTTGAATAATATTTCTACTAAACAAATACAATATTTGTCATTCAGAAACAGAATTATTTCGATATAATTGAAATAGACCGACCTAGTTTTCGACGCTTTGACCTTTTGGTAAAACCCTGTTATAATGTCGTCATTCAATTTCCAAAACAAAACATTAGATACGAGTGGTAAATGTATGCATACTTTCTACTTTGCAGAAATTATACTGTTCAGTAAAGTGTCCTAATAGGCACCCATGAATGCACAGTTAGGTAAATAGCTTGTATAAACGAGCTGGGGATTATATGGTAACAGGTGCTGTGTAATATAAATGTGTCGTGAAACTGTTTAAATCTGTAAGCAGGCACCATATTGTCATTGAAAAATAAGTAAAACTTGATATATAAATGAATAGTATTTGTTCTGTTGTGTCATAACCTTATTGTGTTTTCATATTTATATCACTACAAAATAATATACCTTTACTATTGTGCTTATACAGATTCATAATAAATTATATATATATCATTATTTTCCACAACGCAAACAATTGTATAAACAAGGATAACTGTAAAGTACAAATAATCGTACATTTATATGAACCTTGTCAGTTATTTTCTTGTGTCATCACTTAATATAATTCTAATAAATTCAATTATTGTATAACGTTTTATACTTTTTGCTGTCCGCTACATTTGTTTGTTTGTATAGTGATTAGGATTATCACACAATGTTAACTGCTGTACCCCTTTTTTGACATTTGTACCTATTATGTCTTTTTGTTTTTTTCAAACAGTGTTGTCAATAAAATGGAATTTTATGCGACTGTCATACAAAAAAAGTAAAATAACAAATAAACTGAACTACAACGAAATTTTTTAACTGAAAGTCATTCAGCAAATGGCAAAATCAAAAGCTCAAACGGTAACAACTGTCATATTCCTAACTTGGTACATGCATTTTTTTTTGTGTGTCGAAAATGGAGGATTAAACACGGGTTTTATAGCTAGCTAAACCTCTTACTTGCATGACAGTCGCATTCAATTCCATTATATTGACACCGATGTGTGATAAAAACAAACCGACATGTAATAGGTAAAAATGTCAAAAATTGGGTTACACTCAGTCAACGTTGTGTTATAAACTTAATCACTATAAACACAAACAAATATGTAAAAAAGAAAAACATAAAGACTTATAAACAAAGCACATAAGCAAGACAAGAATACAAAAAATTACCAAAGCATAATAACATGTATAAGTACGGAGCCATGGATATAACCAAAAATAGACAGTAAAAGTAATAATTTACATAGACATATCTAGACTATGTTAGTCTTGTATTATTTTTTATTTTAGTTTCTTGTGTATAATTCAGAGTTTAGTATGACGTCCATTATCACTGAACTAGTATATATATTTGTTTAAGGGCCAGCTAAAGGACGCCTCCGGGATGCGGGAGTTTCTCGCTATATTGAAGACCCATTGCTGGCCTTCGGCTGTTGTCTGCTCTATGGTCGGGTTGTTGTCACTTTGACACATTACCCATTTCCTTTCTCAATTTTATTTTAACATTACCTAGAATCTATACTTCAAGACCATTGTGTTTTATTTTTGAAGTTGATACGTAATATCTATCAATAAGGTTTTTGAATCTTCCAATGAACTTTTTTTTTTAGAAAAAGGACGAGACGTTTTGTGACATATCCTTGGTTCAACAACTTTCTGCTCTGACAATGGTGACATTTTACAAAGTCTGACTAACAGCTGCAAGCTTTTAAATACTGAATGAGTTTTGTAAATGTATTTCTTTGGTTTTCATGTTTTTGACAATATGACAATATACCAGTTAGAGGTTTAGCTAGCTATAAGACGAGGTTTAATCCACACTTTTCTATATAGGGATATGCCTGTACCAAGTCAGGAATAGGACAGTTGTTTACCATTTGGTTGATGTACTTCAGCTTTGGATTATGCCATTTGATTAGGGAACTTCCATTTTAAATTTTCCTTAGAGTTCGATGTTTTTGTTATTTTACTTTTTCAACATACAACATGAATTACTACCTCTAGAAATCCAGTGTAACAATTTTAACATTGTTCCCGATGTCATTGATAAAAAGTAGAAAGAAAAAGAAAAATTTAAAATATCATTTGTTTTCTAGATTTTTTTTTCATCAATATGCAGAAGAGATTTCCGTCTCCTAACCATGTAACAAACCTTATATGCACGTCTCAGTAAAATGACAGTATTTATTATGCACAGTATAGGCTTTTGAAAAATATATCTTTTAAGCAATATTCTAACAAACACGAATAAAAGGTACAACAAAAGATGGTAGCCAAGAAAACTTTTATAATGCATGGATATTCACAATACTGTGGAGGGGATTAAAGTATCATGTTAACTAACACGACAAAATCATGGTACTTTGCAAGATGAAACACGACTTGTTTTACATCTTGTAAGATTAGTATGAACACATGTACTGCTCTTTGTAAGATCATCCAAAGATTTTTACATTTTTTAAGTTATATTGTTAAAGAAGATAATTCACAGAAGAACTTAAGAAATCCCAAAACAACCAAGCCTTTGTAAAAATCATCTTATAGCAACACACTTTAATTAATAAAAGTACTTTTAGTATATGATAAACCCGATCCTAGCTTTTGCGCTAATTGGCGTTTCATTTGCACCAAAATAAAATCATTCATTTGCGCCACAAACAAATATTTCATTTGCGCCAAAAATATTACATTTCATTTGCGCCTATATTACACGTAAATACAGGTAAATAAGATTAAAAAAAATATTTTTTCAGAAGATACTTTAAATAATATTTCAAAAACACAGTTTTTACTTTCATTATATTAGGTATTAGAGAATTGATAAGAAGTAGTGGATTCGTAAACGATGATCAACGCTCGAGCGACTTTAGTCACGGGTTGATTATCGTTTTCGAATCTACTACTTCTTATCAATTCTCTAGCTTAACCCATTTCTAGTAAAACGACTATCTGTTTCATCATCTGACAATCCCTTATTAATTCCAGATTGTATATTTGTAAATGATTATTTCATTCAATGTTTAATCATTACAAATTTTTTATATTGATTAGATTTTAGTATTCATAATTTATTCAAAAAGATATATAATTATTATACGGATTTTTTTGTAATCTTGTTTGGAAAGTTTAAAAAAAAATAGTTACTAACATTTGAAAACCTTGAATATTTACATATATAGTATTTAGCAACCAAATGAGCAAGTCAATAGTATTAATACAATTCTTTTGTTGGGATTTACAATATATTTACAAACGGACTAAGATTATTTAAAATCTGAATGAAGTATAAATGCCACAATAAAACCGCCTCACAGTTGATGACAAAATAAATACCTTGATTGGTCTTCATTGAACAATAATATATAAATATTGTGTAAACTGGTTCGCTTTCATTATGTTTAGATTATTTCAACGTTATTACATTTGGCATCCCTCTTCAATCAGTAAAGAAACTAGTAATATTTGTGGTACGCATTCTGAAACCCAATCAGAATTGCTCATGCTACAAATGTACAATATATAAGTATGTCAATTTTAACATGTGTCAAGTAAACTGTTCATAGCCGTGATCGTCTAGTCGTTGGCACAGAAAGAAACAACTTGGATAGCAACAGTACCAAGTTCAAACCTAGGATCGGCAATATTTTTTTTCCATTTTACTTTTTTTAATCTGAGAGGTATTTATATTTCATTTTTCATAACAAGTTGACGATTTTGTTTCTGGTTTTAGAGTCAAAGAAGTAGTTTTACAGTTGTAGCTTATCACAATTTATTCACATTAGAGACAATTAAATGTTGATGTATATTTGAACCATTTATAATCAAACAAACAAAAAGTGATGGTATGATAGCATTATAATACTAATTCCAAAAGTAAAAATTTGTTATGATGAAAAGGGGAAGGCCTTGTACGTTAAAAGTGATAAGTGTAATGTGTTCATGGATGTTTATTTTATAAAGGAACTGTTCTAATAAGTAATACTTACAATTCCTTGATTGTATGGTGTTATTTATTTTATTATATATCAAAAAGACATAAATACAGTTTATTGACCAATATACGCTTTAAGAGTGATATTAAAATATTATTTTATATAAGCGCTCGTGGTCTAGTGGTATCATGCATAGACTACAATCTTCACTGACGAAAATACGCGCGGGTTCGAACCATTCATCTGTCACTCGTTTTTGAGAGGACTACATTTCGTAAGTTCAAAGCTTAAAGTTATGACATAAGTTATCTTTTTTTAACACGGTGGATTCTTAAAAAATAATCCACTGTTAGAACAATTATAGACTGACGTCAGAGAAATGGGTTAACAATTAGGCAACATCGAACATCAATGAAAGCACTATGATAATACATTGATACGTTGCACTGAAAACCCTTGAAACTGTTGTGTTCGTTCAAGGTTTATACATTTTTGTTGTTTTCCATATCTGTTGTTATTCTTGCTTCGAAATTGTTTTTGGTATCCCTTAAAGACTTGTCTCCATTTTTAGCTCACCTAGCCCAGAGGGCCAAGTGAGCTTTTCCCATCACTTGGCGTCCGTCGTCCGTCGTCGTCTGTCGTCGTCCGTGGTCGTTAACTTGTACAAAAATCTTCTCCTCTGAAACTACAAGACCAAATTTAACCAAACTTGGCCACAATCATCATTGGGGTGTCTAGTTTAAAACTTGTGTCGATGACCCGCCAAACCAACTAAGATGGCCACCATGGTTAAAAATAGAACATGGGGTAAAATGTATATTTTGGCTTATAACTCTGAAACCAAAGCATTTAGAGCAAATTTGACCGAGGTAAAATTGTTTATTAAGTCAAGATCTATCTGCCCTGACATTTTCAGATGAATCAGACAATGGCTTGTTGGGTTGCTGCCCCTGAATTGGTAATTTTAAGGAAATTTTGTCCGTTTTCGGTTATTATTTTGAAAATTATTATAGATAGAGATAAACTGTAAACAGCAATAATGTTCAGCAAAGTAAGATCTACAAATAAGTCAAATGATCAAAATGGTCAGTTGACCCCTTAAAGAGTTATTGCCCTTAATAGTCATTTTTTACCAATTTTTCGTAAATTTTTGTAATCTTTTAAAAAAATCTTCTCTGAAACTACTGGACCAAATTTAACCAAACTTAGGCACAATCATTATTAGGGTATCTTGTTTAAAAATGTGCGCGGCCAACAAACCAAGATGGCTGCCATGGCTAAAAATAGAACATAGGGGTAAAATGTAGATTTTGGCTTATAACTCTGAAACCAAATCATTTAAAGCAAATCTTACAAAAGGTTTACATGTTTATCTACGAAATATATATCTGCCCTGAAATTTGCAGATGAATTGGACAACTGGTTGTTGGGTTGCTGCCCACCCCCCCCCCCTCCCCCCAATTGGTAATTTTTAAAGAAATTTAGCCGTTTTTGGTTATTATCTTGAATACTATTATAGATAGAGATAAACTGTAAACAGCAATAATGTTTGAAGCAAATTAAGATCTATAAATAAGTCAAATGACCAAAATGGTCAATTGATTCCTTAAGGAGTTATTGCCCTTGATAGTCAATTTTTAACAATTTTCATTAATTTGGTAAATTTTGGTAAGTTTTTACAAAATGTTTTCCTCTGTAACTAAAGGGCCAAGTTCAATACAGATAGAAAATAGTGCAAGTAGCAAGAATGATCAGTAAAGTATGATCTACAAACACATCACCATCACCAAAACACAATTTTGTCACGAATCTATCTGTTTCCTTTGTTTAATATGCACATAGACCAAGGTGAGCGACACAGGCTCTTAAGAGCCTCTAGTTCATAATGTAAGATAACCTATAAGTGTGGTCATCATAAATTACAGACCTATTGCTTCGTGTGTCAAAGAATTACACTTACAATATAGACATGAGAAGATGCGGTATGAGTGCAATGAGACAACTATCCATCCAAGTCACAATGTTAAAGTAAACCATTACAAGTCAAAGTACGGCCTTAAAAACGTCCTTCTTTACACCTCAATTATTTGACACTTTATGATTTTAAACCAAAGCGACTCTCAATTTTGTATTTGAAATGAGAAGTAATGCTATAATAAATTCTTATTCACGATCAAGCAATCAATATTTAAATTTTTACGATATATGTTACCTGCAAAATTACGCAAATGTAGTTTTTATTTTTTGGCGCATATTAAACATAACCAAGTGGGGTGCAAATGAAACATTGGATTTTGTAAAAGTAAGCGCAAATGAAATGCGCACGATACACCATCATGTTTGTCTGAAATAAAATGCACGCGTTTGCTTGTGACAACAATTTAAATACAGAATGAATATTAATCATGGATATTATTATATATATCTGAGCTACTTTCTTTACAGTTTTTTTATGGTATTCTTATTGACCAGTCTTTAATTGTCTTTGTTGTGTTTGTATACTTTTGATCGTTCACCTTTTCTTGTTATGATATTGTCAGGTTTTTAAGGGCTCATGAGTATGAACATCCCTTCGATATATTCCCCTGTTCTTTTACAATTAAATATGAAAATTATACTAAATTAATCTGCACCAAATCTTTTCACCACACAAAAAAAACCCTTAATTTTGCATACCAGTACTAGTATGTCCATAAGTGGTGAATTACAAATGGATTAAAACACAAAATTTAACTAATATCTCTTTTGACCACGTTAAAAATCGTATTTGAAAATATTTGTTTTACCTTTTCAAATGATGATATATTTATAGTAGTACGTTGTTTGCAATTCTAAAATTTGATAGCTTATTTTCTCATGTTTTAAATGTTAGTTATAAAAATTGCAATCCACATTTAACGAATATAGTGATGCTAATAGATATAAAAATATATGGTATGAGTACCAATGAGACAACTTTCCATCTATGTGACAATTTGTAAAAGTACACCATTATAGGTAAAAGTACGGTCTTCAGCACAGAACCTTGACAGTCTTGGCTCACACCGAACATCACGCTATACAGCGCCCGAAAATGACTAGTGTAAAACCATTCAAACAGGAAAACCAATGGTTTAATCAACATAAAAAACGAGAAACACTTGAACCCACATCAACAAACGATAACCACTGAACATCAGGTTCCTGACTTAGAACAGGTGCAAACAAATGCAGCGGGTTTCAACGCTTTGATAGGTACCAACATTCACCCGTACCTGAAAAAATAACATCACAACATAGAAAGACACGCTATAACATATCAATTGAAATTGTTTAACTCAGCATACAACTTTCTTTTTCATTTTTGTTGAACATCAGTTACTGGTTGTCAATATTTTTTTTTATTAATTTTGTTGTTTCATTTTTGACGTTTGATTCAGCAAATAAATGAATATCTACGAATAATGATAAATGGGTTAACAAAGTTATGTACAAAAATAATATCTGCCACTAAAAATCCAATAAAAAAAAAAAATAAAAAAAAACTAATTTTAAATATTACAACTTGTACAGTAATATGCATCATGAACTGACGATATCCAACGAATCTTCAATCTGAATCTAACAAAATTATTGGACCACTGGCTTCGAGTAAGTCGATACTAAATTTTGTATCAAAAACGGTTACAAAATGAAAACTGAACAAAACAAAAAAACTTACAAAGTTATATCCAAAAGCTAAAGTTACCTGAAAAATTTTCCCCGGAAATATATATACACCATTGTATAACCAACCAAAGTGCTAGGCATACAACCTTTCATTCATCAGAAAAAAAGCTACCATGCTAAAATCGGATAATTCGCATGTGTTTGGCTTCTTACGATGTAGCTAAAAGGACTGTGTTTTATTTGCTTGATGAATGCTGTAATGTGACGTATCGTTAAACAAATCATGCCCTTTGTGATGAATGCTGTAATATGACGTATCGTTAAACAAATCATGCCCTTTGTGATGAATGCTGTAATGTGACGTATCGTTAAACAAATCATGCCCTTTGTGATGAATGCTGTAATGTGACGTATCGTTAAACAAATCATGCCATTTGTGCTCTGTTGTCTAATTGACAATCATACCCCATCTCCATTTTTATATGGCACTATATTACAAGATGTTAGCACCACCAATAAAAAGATTCATACCACATCCCCTTAATAAATTTCATTTGAGATTCAACACCATATTGACTGCATCATGCCTATAAATAAACAAAAACCATTTAGTCCTTACGTATGAGTTGATGCTTTAAACTATAGCATAACGATTTTACTATTTCGCTAAGAGAGAAAGAAAAGAAATCAGTAAATGTTTAACTTAGCGTGTCATCTCGTTGTAAACTAGCAACTCTAAATAGGGGAACTAATATTTCTTGTATGTAGAGTCGTTTTACATTCGTTACAAAACGGACACTACACAGCTTTTTTGTATGAACAAAAGAATCAAATATTTCATTTCTATATTACAATATGAAAAATAATCTCTCATTTCTGAAAACTATACAATCTTCTTAAAGTTAAGTAAACAACATATGTTGTTAAGGTTTTGTGAAAATTTATAACAGTTTTATTGACAGCTCCTGACCAACATTAAAAAGAGCGAATGAATATAATAAGATTGTCTATCAACAATCGATTCCCGTCTGAATAATGACTGTTAACCAATCGGAGTTGGACCAGATGTTGGGTCTATTCGATCAGATTGATTTGTAAAGAATCATCGCAGTTACTAGAATGCAAAATAGATAATGGAAAATGCTTACGTAAATATATCTGGTATAAAAAGCAAATCTTGACTGAACGCCTCAGAGGACAGTCGGTCCCTCCAGAGAAAAGAGAGAGAATTGAGAACTTCTACATTGTACTTAGTGTATACGGACATATCTAAAACATTTACAAATTGGAAGTTCTTACAAAGACTTACGTTTTTCCTAAACCCATTATGGGACCAAAAATAACGGGGTCCTTACCGACCTACTTCATTGTGATACTATGGATAATAACAACTGGAACGTTACAATGGACCTCGGCACAGACATCGTAAGTCATTTTGTTAATAACATTTTAATTTTGGAAATTTGTAGTTTGAATATAGATCTCTCTGTAATTTTTGTTTGTTTGAATTGCTTTTGCAGTCTTCATACTTTTATGTATCAATTTTTAAAGTATCTAAAAAGGAGCAACTATAAGATAAGGTAACACGTCGACACTGGTGTCCTTAAACATTTTCTGAAATGATGAAAATTTCCTTTTCCTTGAAGGAATGTCCTTTGACAAAGTTTATTTTTCTAGTTTTACTTAATTTTAACAAAATATCAAGCTGGTGACATACGGTTTGAAAATCCAACATAACTGCATTTAAAATTATATATTTTTTTATTTTATCTGCAATGTAATGAAAACATATATTTTGTTCGTAATATACTCAATATATTTATTTCATGCATTGCATACATTTTTTTTATCCGATATGCCCTGAATACATTAATATTTTCTGTCATCAACTAATACAAATTTATATATAAATTATGTATTTCATTCGTTATGTACAGAAAACATTTATGTCATTCGTCATGTACAGAAAACATTTATTTTATCCGTTATTTCCCGAAAACATTAATTCTTTCAGTCATGTACTGAATATTTTTTATTTTATTCTTCAAATTATTCAATTCTTTTAATTTATCCTTCATGTACAGAAAACATTTAATTTATCCGTCATGTACTGAACATTTATCATTTCTGTTCTGTACTGAAAACATTAATTATATCCGTCATGTACAGATTGCATTTATTGTATCCTTTATGTACTGAATACATTTATTGTATCCTTAATGTACAGAATACTATTTATGTATCCTTTATGTACAGAATGCATTTATTTTATCCGTTATGTATAGAATAAATTTATGTGTATCTGTTCTGTACTGAAAACATTAATTATATCCGTCATGTACAGATTGCATTTATTTTATCCTTTATGTACTGAATACATTTATTGTATCCTTAATGTACAGAATACTATTTATGTATCCTTTATGTACAGAATGCATTTATTTTATCCGTTATGTATAGAATAAATTTATGTGTATCTGTTCTGTACTGAAACATTAATTATATCCGTCATGTACAGATTGCATTTATTTTATAAGTCATGTACGGAATACATTTATTTAATACTGTAGATATGCATTTCTTCTAGTTATGTTGGGCAATTTATTGTGAGAAACACCTTTTGTTTATGAATTTATCTATATAGTTATTTCTTCAGAAAAATTTACTTGTTTCCAAATCATTCACGTGGATTGATACTTTTACTAGACAATACAAACACCATGCAATAAAATTGAGAATGAAAATGGGGAATGTGTCAAAAAGCAGATAACACATCTGAAAAAAGCCATACAATACAATAAGGGCAATAACAAATCAAAAGTCGAAAACAATCGACAGCAGCACAATAACAAATGAGCGAACAACGAAGAAAAGACATTTAGCAGTCTACAAAACATTTCAAACTAGACTAAGTAACACACACACCATTAAAAAGCGCATGCGTGATATCTGGTATTCCGATTTAGCTCCAAACCTAAAATTGTATCAGACATCTGTGTTATGTGAGGTGTCTATAAACGTTCATTAATTCAGATAAATATAATGATTAATAGTTGTTATCTGAACTATCAAATATAACTCATTTTCAATAATTAACTATTAAACGATGCTCAATGTGATACATGCAAAATTAATTAATTTTTATGATATAGTGTTTAAATAACTTAACTAAACAAATGGTTTATCTTTACTTATAAAATTGAGAAAGGAAATGGGGGATGCGTCAAAGCGACAACAACCCGATCATAGAGCAGACAACATTATATCTAATCCTATTTTGTTTCTCGCAACTGCTTTTAATTAAGTTTTATTTTTTTAATTTCGTATACTATTTGTAGTGCCTTCGTAGATAGTAACACATTTATATAACTATTAGGAAGTTATAAAGAGGGGCACATATTCGTTCAACCGATTAGGTCGTTCATAAAAGGTCAAACATTTGAAAATACTCAAATTTTACAACCGTGGTTCGGTTTTTAATTTGTATCTCATTCAAGATTGTTTCAGGAGAATTTATGATCCATTTAATACCATACTGATGAAGGCTATCTTTTATACAAAAGATACCCCGCGTCAGTTAAATTACTTATAAAATTGAGAATGGAAATGGGGAATGTGTCAAAGAGACAACAACCAGAATCATAGAACAAACAACAGCAGAAGGTCACCAGCAGGTCTTCAATGCAGCGAGAAACTCTCGCACCCGGAGGCGTCCTTCAGTTGGCCCCCAAACAAATATATATATTATTTCAGTGATAATGAACGCCATACTAAACTCCAAATTGTACACAAGAAACTAAAATTAAAAATAATACAAGATTTACAAAGGCCAGAGGCTCTTGACTTGGGACGGGCGCACAAATGCGGCGTGGTTAAACATGTTATGTGTTTATAAAATGTTCAAAGTCTTTTCCTTACAAATCAATTCAATTCATATAACTTACTAAACCATTTGTATATTGTCATTTTAGATTCGTTATGAATATAATAATAAAAAAATAAATCAAATTGAATATATAAATAGATTAAATAAATGATGCCTTTGCCATCTAGTATAAAATGTGAAAAACCTTTAAAATTACACCAAGAGATATGAGACAATATCGACAGAAATTTACTGAAATGCTTATAAACCATTCAAACAAAATAAAAACATTAAATATTGCGCATAGAATAGAATCCTAAAGCAATTAAACAGGATCTACTTTATACTACATGTTCTGGAGAATTTTACCCATAATATTTTCATCTTTGTACAAATTCCTAAGTTTTGGCAGTTTAACATACAAATATTTAGATTGATTTTCTATGACTGTATATTAGTTCTATTGACGTAATAGTACATACTGTAACATGCTGTAATAATTTGATATGTGGATTTAATTTATTGAATTCCATTGACAAAAAAATCATCCAATTAACTGGGATAAAACACTTTTTCAGGTAATTCTCAACTTTTATTTCTGTTAATCTTCGCAAAGGTTGATGGAAATATAATATCATAGTTGATATAGGAGTAGGATTAGAGAAGAAAACACGAGTCTAATTATTATGATTTAGACTCAGAAGGGGGAACATAAAAGCAAAGAAGAAAATTTATTCTTCATTGTAACATGAAATATAACTTGTAGAGGACATGGGAGGAAGTACCATGTACTCATTTTCTATATTTTATGTCTTCATTACACCTTTGTCTGAGTTGTCCATTCAAATGTCTTTGTATTATTGAACATCGTTGTACTAATGTCTGCAATACACAGACGCGATTTACACTCACTAATAATGGTAAACAAAAAAGTGTGTTGTTAAAATCTTATTCACATGTACCGAATGATTATGCAACAGTAAGAATCACCAGATTATAGCTATCTCATCTCGAGTAAGTTCTTATTTGTTTTCTCATAAAAAATACGATGTGGGATCAAAGGATTCAGTGAACTACACCCCCAATTAAGATCATTGAACGGCCTTCAACAATGAGCAAAGCCCATAGCGTATAAAAAGCTATAAAAAGTTCCGACATGACATTGTTCTTATACCACAGTCTAGTTTATCATATCTTGGACTCTACGTTTTTTAACTTTAAATTAACGATGAGGATATAACTAAAAATGACATGTTAGGGTAACACATATAATAACGAGCACATATGGGTTACATATATAATATTCAGTATGTATGTATGTATGTATGTATGTATGTATGAATGTATGTATGTATGTATGTATGTATGTATGTATGTATGTATGTATGTATGTATGTATGTATGTATGTATGTATGTATGTATGTATGTATGTATGTATGTATGTATGTATGTATGTATGTATGTATGTATGTATGTATGTATGTATGTATGTATGTATGTATGTATGTATGTATGTATGTATGTATGTATGTATGTATGTATGTATCTTTGACAATTGAGTTACAAAAATAGGTTATATAAAGAATGGAAGATAAGACATTTAAATTATAAACATTTTAATTAAACTACTTCCCATTCTGCTGAGTTATATAAAGTTTATTTTCTAAATACAAAACAAAATATTAGAAATCGTATTCTTTATTTGACTAATTCATCGCATCCGAAGAAAAATGATGGAGTAATTCAGATAACCACAAATAAATCCAACGTTTATACAAAGACAAATATCACTAGACTTTTTTGTGATAAATGGCTTACTATAAACAGAAAGATTGTACTTTAGATTATTTCTACTCGAGGGATCTGTCCAACACCAACCACTCGCAACGTTAACAGTAGTTAATACACTTAGTCAAATTACCGCAACTTCTTTGCATTCAATTTCAGAACATTCTTTTTTAAAAGAAGCTTTCAAAATTTGCAATATCTTTTAAACATATATATTTTTTTTATATTGAAACACAGGACTAACATAAATCAAACAATGCGATTACAGTGGCCTATTCGACGTTTAAAACTACATTAATTCCATAAAATTCCAACTGTTACATGCTTAAAACTCTTATTATCCTACCGGATTATTTCTTACATATTTTATTATTTGTGCAGTCAACAAATTTCTCGTTGGTATTGTAAAGCGTATTAGAAAGAAAATTTATTCTCACTATTGTGCTATTAATTTCTATTTAAAGTGAGATTCCTTTGAAGGACTGAACACATTATTCACGTATAGAAATGATTAATCGAAAAACTTTCTTACCTTTCCAAAGAGAGG
This sequence comes from Mytilus galloprovincialis, assembly GCF_965363235.1. Taxonomy (NCBI): domain Eukaryota; kingdom Metazoa; phylum Mollusca; class Bivalvia; order Mytilida; family Mytilidae; genus Mytilus; species Mytilus galloprovincialis. Next base: position 103,154,378 of record NC_134839.1, read on the forward strand.
TTTATCAAGGAAATTTTTCTTGTATTGTAGATTTACAAACTTTGTTTAAAACGTTGGAGAGATATTTAAAAAAAAAAAATGGCGTTATTTCCAAAACATATTCTTTTTTGAAATCTTAGCTACCCATTACATTAAATTCAACGAAAACATTCTACCTCTATCTTTTTATGTTTGTCGAAGCAAAATATCGGAAATACAAGAATTGTTATTTGCAGTTAAGCAGCATCGACTCTAAAACATTTAAATCAAAATGAAGTTACTCACCAATGCCTATATTGATATCTATTCGATGGGTTGTTTTAGAGAGCTTACTAAGTAAAACAAATCAGATCATTAACGTAATTTTTCTATTCTGTTTTTGATGAACAATGATTTGCTCGGGTCGGTACATAAATTACTCTATAAAGTAAGAAAAGCTATGCGAACATTACAGCCTACAGTTCAGTTGTTGTCGCTGGTTCATGTCTGTCATATTAGTTTTTCGTAAAAAGTTTTGTAAAACATAAGGCTGTTAATTTTCTCAATTTAACTGTTTCATCTTCTTCATGTCTTGGCTTTCCACTGCTGACTATACACGTATGATTTTTTTCACATTGTTGAATGCCGTATGAGTGCTTGTAATTGCTAACATTGACTTTATTTGAACTTTGGTGGGTACTTGTCTCATAGGCAATCATACCACATCTCCTTATTTTTTATATCTCTACTTCAGAAAAAGCGTTTTTAATATTGTTGTTATATAACAACTGTGTACTAATATTGAATTATGTATATTACAAAAAAGATACGTAATAAGTATTTTTATATATTAATATTAAAATTAAACTTCAATTATTATTTTGTTTCTATTTATTGTAGTCATGTATGTACTCACACCAAGAATACAGTAGAAGAAAAGACGGATAAGTGCACATCATTTCTTTCCTTTACGCTACAAGGATACAGCCTGAACCGGACCTCGTCCTTCCCTGGGATGAGCACGACTGATATCAATAACGCTTTAAACAAAATCATGTCATCTTCTGCAGATCAAAATAAAATCTGCTATTTCTATAGGTAAGTGTAAGACCATCGCCTCGATTTAATATCCTTTTTGTGTTGATGCAGCATAAAGCAATCAGAAATCAATCGAAAATGATCAAGAGTAAACTCAACCTTCACAGGAGTTATATCAAATAAAGTATTTCTGTCAATAAAAATGATATCAACTGTTGTGCCTCCGACGTGCTTTTATTGACTAATCTTCATCTGAAACTCTATAAAAAACCTTTTAAACACCAAAGCCGTGTCGTACCTAAACACACGAATAGCTATATGACCAAAAGGGACAAAAAAGGGAAACTGATCGTTCATTGTTGCCTTTCACCAAACCAACTGAAAGTTTATTTCATACTTTGTATTATCAAATGAAATATAGCTGCTCTCGAATTTATAAAAAACCCCACTACGACCCTTAAAATTTAATATGAAATATTGAGAACTTTTGAAAAGAACCTGGAAATGTTTACATGTCATTGTTAAATGATTCAACTTGAAATCTACTTTTTTATTACCAGTCCCTTACAAATTTTTTCCCAAGATAGCAATAGTTGCAGAAACAAATTCATGATACTGGTGAAAGTCTAAGCAATGTTCTATGTATAATAGATATACTCTCGTTGGAAATATTTATTCCTGGTTTAATAGTACCAATTGATCCTGAAATTACAAATGAGGGGGTAATGTTTACAAGGAAGATGAATATTAATGACAATAATCAAATCTTCCCACATGCAGGGGATGGACGAAACACAAATGTAATCTGTGTTGTTTGTTGAAAAATAATTTTCAATTTATGAAATTTGACAAATGTGTTCTTTTGAATGTTATTGGTTTTGATGAAGAAAAAACAATACAGTTCTAAATATAAGAGCATATTTGATATACATTAATTAAGATATAATTGATTTGATTTTCACGATCTTTTGATATTTTCACTATAGAAATAAAGAATATGAAGTGACTGAGTGTTGTAGCGGATATCAAAACGGAACAGGCATATGCGACACTCGTAAGTACACTGGTTTAATAATAAGCTATATATTATATCTTACTAAACGGGTATTAGCTGTCAAATTCAATTCATCGATTTTACTCAAATTCTTGTATTTCATGTTTACTTAAACAAGTATCAAAATTACAATTAGTCCAAAAGGACAAATGCCTGGACTCATTCTAATGTGTCCGATTTCAGTGCTTGCTATTTTTTTTTAAGTTTAAACGCTATCTAATTAATCCGAAGACGGTTGAAGTTTAATGAACCGATCTAAACATACACATAAATATAAAGAGACAGACAGACACGTGCAATTGTACAATGTTCGAGAAAAAAAAATGTAAAATCATCGTTTTACCGGTATAAGTTTAATTTTTCTGTAAAGAGAATCAGTCAAGAAAATGGGCCTTCCTGGTTTCAATTTTCAATATTGACATTTTTTACTGAACACGCTATTAAACACAGCCATAACCCATCTACAATTAAACAATTAAATAATTTAAAAATACATCTATATCAAATATTCATATATTTCAGCTATTTGTACAAATCCGTGCAAAAATGGTGGTGTGTGCTCAAAGCCAGAAATGTGTGACTGTGGGGCTGAGTTCACAGGAATCATGTGTGAAGACAAAAAAATATGTAAGTTTTAAACCAAAAAATAACGAAAAAATAAACACATGTGAAAGACAGCAACAAGCACTGCATAATATGCTCCTTACTTGGGAAAGGCACATATACAATGGAAGTTTTCTGGCGATCTAAATAAATTTTCTTTTTTAATCATAATTTTAAAAGGTGGATTTCTGTTGGTCTTACGATGAAAGAACCAATTTTATTTGCTAATTGAAAATTAAGCGGAATAAAATAATTTAAGACAGCAGAGAAGATAATTCTGTTTTAATTGGTTATTAACATAGATGTATTACATCTATGTTATTACTAACCGACTTAAATAAAAGAGTGAGCTATTAATACTCTAAATGTATGATGTCTCTAGTCTGGTCAAAGGGTCAGAGTGTCCTACTTAATTAAACGATAAATTGTAGAAATTAGATAACATGTTTTCACGTGCAGAGAAATTTCACTGATGACCAATGCATGCTTGGATTTCATCGTTCTTATTGGTCAATGATCTTGCGGGTCAGCACGAGTTCACGTGTAAGTGCTTTATGGTCACTTCCTTTTATCATCAGCATTTGATGTGTTAACTTGTGATTCTTATCAAACAATTTGTTCAAAATTCCCACCCTCATACCTCCCTTAATGTTATCTTTTGAAGTAGATATATATATGTATATATGTGTATTTATGGGGCAGATTTTTCTCCCCACCTTTGCTATTCTTTGTCATTTATTCAATTGATATGATATTAGTTGATGTAATTTCGTATTAATTATGTATTATTATTTCATATTAAATATGAACTTTTATGTCAAATGTTTTATTTGCAAAATGTATTTTTTGCATTTTATGATTTTGAATAAATGACCTTTTTTCGTCAGTTTAGTTTTGATATCATATAGCAAATCAAGCTCAGACTCTGGCATGTGTATACATAGTATGATTTGGTATCTAGCTGTCTGTCTTAAATATTTTTATTGTAAATTTTTATTACTATAACCACTTTAAAAGGAAATGTTATGGTGTTCTCGCGATTAAAAGATTTTATTCTAAAAGATTCCATTGACATAAGCACTTTAAAAGTTAGTGTAAAGGTGTTCTAACGACAAAAAAGATCTGATTCACCAAAAGCTATAAGTATTCACCAAAATAATCACTTTATAAGGAACAGTTTTTTTTTCATTGTTTGACTTTTAGAAATAAAAAGTATACTTAATTGTTATTTTGTTACTTTTAATCCAGATGCCGGCGAAAATGAACGGTACTGTTATAAAGGTGCAACCTGTGGCAGTGTCAAAGCCGAAGGTGCAGAAAATATCCGTCTTCCACAAGCTGATTGTTGTGCTTTAGCAGATGCCCAAAGTTGGGGTGTTGGTAGCGAAGCTTGTACCAAATGTATCAAGACAGAAGGAGGTATGTAAAACAGTATTATTTATCTTTTTGTTTACATTTTTGGTCGCAAGTAACATTCGCCAGATAAACACTGTACTAGTTTTGTAACCCGGATTTGTGTTTTCTCTATCGATTTATGAATTTCGAACAGTGGTATATTACTGTTGCCTTTATTAAGGTAGCACAATACAAAGATTTTTCATCCCCAATCAGACATCTTTAAACTGATGTAATTCCCCTCATCCTTCTTTAAATTTTATAAATGAAGTACCAAAAGAAAGAAGAATGATTAATCATTGATTAATGTCATAATGAAATTATCACAATTTGAAAGATTAATCATTCTTCTTTCTTTTGGTACTTCATTTATAAAATATAAAGAAGGACGAAATGAATTACATCAGTTTAAAGTTATCTATTTTGGAGTGAAAAAATCTTTGTATTGTGCTACCTTAATATAACCAGGTAAATAAGTATTTTGTTATTATTCTATTTTTTTGGACCAACTAATTTAATGCGAGATATTATTCACACCATTTGATGTCCGCTATTTAGACTTTCTTTTATCATCGTGTAACCTTTTGATCAATACCGATTAATTTATGGAAAGAAAAAAAAAACCAACAACAGTAGAAAATGCTTTTTAGAGTTTCCAGTTTTGCTCGAAAAATAGTAATTGGAGGAATAACGATCAAGGTTCTATTCTTTCTTTAAGATTATTGTTCAATGTTGTATTTAACTATATCTTTAACTAAGACAAGGTCTAATTACAGTAATTTTTTTATACTAACGTGTCTAATTACCTTATTCAGGAACTGAAGGAATAATTCAGCAGAAGTTCAATCCAAACTTCAGAACCTGTTTTAACTTTGGACCTTTTTACTACCGTACATTTGATGGGTATGAGTTTGCTTTCCCTGGTCTGTGTACATACACCTTGGCCATGGATAAAGGAACCGGAGGATCAACACCACTGTGGCATGTACAATCAAAGATTATCAGATGTGACTCAAGTGAAGACTGCCTAAAGGTAGGACGAATGAATTCTTAAATGGAACTTTAGGCCGAAGATGTAGTGTTAATGAGAAAACATCAGATAAAATAATAAGTCAAAACTTTTAAGTCATATAAGCAGCTTAAAATAAACGTAATCCACCTAACTAGACATGAATTATAATATCAAGCTAACACATATGTTCTGTGACTTTCGAAAGGATTTATTTTTACGAAATTATACATATTGTTCAAAAGTGTTTATGCCAAGCTCTTGCAGCAAATTGTTCACAAACTCACCTACGTTTGATAATTCAGCTAATTCATTCTCATATATATAACATGAAAAAAAACAAAGGTATATTTATTGTACCAACATAGATTTAATTCAGTTGCATTTTTCTTTTATTGTCCATTACTAGTCAGTTTGTTGGAGTCAATGTTTTTATACTGATTCCTTTTTACTTTTGTAGAGATTTACTTTACAAGTATCCGGAGAGACCATTACGTTAGAAAATGGATTAGTATATATCAACGATGCTGAATTCCCATTGATTTTAGAGACACCAAAAGAAACACCAGGCAGAAGTAAGATATACATACATATGATAATAAAAAGAACTGACACAAAATATACCAACAAAAGCATACGGTCTTTAGACTCTTAACAGTATGACTAGCCCTGTCTTGCAAATATCTGTTAATAAATGTTAACAGGCTATCAAATATCTGCTCCAACACCAAGTTCCAAAGATATGAGTAAAATGATTTATTATAAAAGAACATAATAAACAGTGTAGGATGGCGAGATATTGTTCAATAACCAAATTTATTTGGGATTGAGTATCAACATAAAAAGAAACATTTAGTCATATATATATATATATAAACACAAATCTTTATTTTGTTTTGTGAAGTAACAAAATTGAATTAGTTCTCCATTACATTGCTTTAACTCCTAGACAATCAGATAATCCCTATACTGTTTCTAAATCTTAATTGTTTTTTTTTTAATTAGCTGCAACAATAATGAAGAAAGGAGACTGGACTTTTGTAACCTGTCATATTGGAGTTAGCCTGAAGGTTGATAAATATTCAGCTATATATATCACATTAGATAAAAGTAGAATCCAAGCAGGATCTGTTGCTGGTATTTGTGGTGACTTTGATGACAACCCTTCTAGTAAGTACAACCAAGTATACACGACCTTTATATTTTGCAAAATTAGACATCTTATTATACTTTTTTAAGATAAAAACGTTCGAGAACTGTTTTCTATTTTATTTTAAAAAGCTCGCAGTATATTTTTTTCCAGAACTAAAATCAGGAGATTTTTTTTCCTAATGACTTTCTTTCTTTTTTTCCTAAAAACTTAGAATTTTTAAAAAAACTAATGATTTCCTACCTCAGGAATAGATTACCTTAGCTGTATTCGGCAAAACTTTTAGGAATTTTTGGTCCTCAATGCTCTTCAACTTCGTATTCTATTTGGCCTTTTAAACATTTTTTGATTCGAGCGCCACTGATGAGTCTTTTGTAGACGAAACGCGCGTCTGCCGTAGTTATAAAATTTATATCCTGGTATCTATGATGAGTTTATTTGCAGCAATTTAATGTCATGACTGGAACAATAATATAGTGTTCTAATGATTTTTTTCTTCTTCTAAAGATGACAAAATGACAAGAACTGGAGACCCAGCACCAAATATTGTGTATGCTGCAAACACATGGACCGTATCTAATGAGGCCACACAGTGCCCAGGAGCAGGTGTGATGCAGGATTATTGCAAAACAACACAAGATAAACAAAATGCTGAACAAGCTTGTTCAACTATTTTGTCTGGTATTTTCTCTGAATGTCATAAATTGGTAAGTAGTTGGATGTATTTAAAATTGAAAGGAATCAAATAATCCAATGAAAATGTAGATGCAATATAAAAATGACGTAAATAATGTTAATGAAAAACATTAATCGTGTTTGTTTTACCATAAAAATGTAATGTAAGATGCGACACATTACATATGAATTGTTTTTCATTGTGTCTAATGAAAAAAAAAATCACAATATTTGTTAACTAATTTACATAGCTGTATTAAAAAAAAGACCAATTAGCTGATAATTAAAATTATAATTATAATATGATACATTTCCAGGAAAGTCCATATTTCCTTTATAATCTATGTGTCAACGAAGTATGCAAAGCTGGCAATAACTCAGATACAGTAAAATGTGAATATAGCGGAAGATTTGCACAGTCCTGTGCAGCATTAGATGTTATTGTTTTCTGGAGATCATCAAACTTTTGTCGTATGTACATTATTCTTATATTTTAATGTTAAAAAATAAGACTTAAATATTAAGAATATTAAAATTGAATGATTGTGTATGTTGGTAGGTGTCAAGTATTTATGTTGTTCAAAATCATTTATAAAAGCAACAATTTCTGATTTTGTTCTGTGAATAGTGATAGTTGAGAAAATAAAATGAAAAATAGATGAATATTCAAGATTTTGAAATGAGCAAGTTGATCTACAATAGATGTTTTAAAAAGGATAGATGGGTGAATTTTTTAATTTCATTTTTTTTTTGGAAACTTTGTATTTTCTAAAGTCTTATTTTCCAAAACTTGCTAAATGCGGCGAATGTATGTAACAATTGCAACCAACTAATTGCACGTACTGTAAAGGTTTATTTTTCTTTCAGCAAAAACCTGTGAAGATGGAAAGGTTTACCGTGAATGTTCATCCAAATGTCCTCGAACCTGCAAAACTCTTTACAGTGTGTTACCAGATAGCTGTATGGAGGATTGCGTGTCTGGATGTGAATGTCCAGTAGGTCAATTTATACAGGACGGAGTTTGTGTTAAAGCAGATCAGTGTCAATGTGAATTCAACCGTAAACGATACAACAATGGAGAAACCATAAAGAACGGATGTAATGCATGGTAAGCACACATTACATGTCAAAAAAAAGAAAATATTTCAGTTTCCTTATTTACAGCACATAAACGCAAACACATAGTGTTTAACTTGTGAATAAAAAGTCATGCCATGCTACACTTTATGTCTTCCTAGAATATTTGATGCAACACATCATAAACATTGCAGGAAGAAAAGATTGTATGCAATGCAAAGAACATACTGTACAGAATTCCAATTTGTTGAAAAACAAAAGAAATATTTTAATAGTGCTTTAACGCATAGATAACCGAAATGGTGCTCACAAAAACACAGAAAACAAAACAAATACCAGACATAATGACTTTATGTTGACTTCATGGTGATTCAGAATGTTCGTTTGCTCATTGACTTATACATACAATAAATAAATTGTTTTATTTTTCAGCAAATGTACTTATGGAAGATGGCAATGTACAGAAGATAAATGTTCAGAGATGTGCGAGATAGTTGGTTTAAATCATGTTACAACGTTCGACAACTATCAGTATTCATTCGCCCCCGCTAGTCAAAGTTGTACATTTAGTGTGGTTATGGTATGTACTGTTTATATATAGTATTTCTATTTCACATAATCCTAACCACAAGCATTCAATTACAGATAGATTATACATGTTTTTTTCAATACAGAGAAAATATGAATGAGATATGTGAAAACAGCGCTCAAAAATAGCCTAAACGGAAATAATATTGTATATAGCGTTACACAGTATATAGGTATCATTTGTTACATTACAAAATGAATAATAAGAAGTTATGAACTTCATCTATAAAATCAAAATTAAACATTTTAAATATCTATACGAACATAAACCAATCCATTTTATTTCACCACACCGCTTTATTAAGCTCTCTATCAATCACACTTTCTGCCAATATCACTTTCTCTTAACGTCGCGATGTAGCCTTTTTACGGTGCTGAATCCGAAGTTAAGTAGTCACTCACTCAATCAATGACACTTTCATGAACAAAAATAAAACGTTATAAACCAGATATTAAATTATTATTTATCAAGTTAAATTATATATAGAGATCCTTTGAAAGAGTTCTTTGAATCATTTTTGTTTGAATTGAATTTATTCTATAGTTATTTTTTATTTAATAGCCTATTCCAGGGGTTACCGATGACCCAAGATCCGATCTCAACATTGAAATGTCAACAGCAAGATGCCCAAATATGAAGGAAGACATATTTTGTTTGAACAAACTTGTAATTCAATACAGAAGTATGAAAGTCACATTAGAGGGAGAAAAAGTACATATTTTTGATCAAGAAAATCCATCCACCGGCGAACAAGAATTGAAAAATATTGACACTCAACCATTCCATTCAAAACATATGTACATCAAATCAGCCAGTAATAAATACAGAATGGTGAAAGCATTTGGATTCAAAGTCTTATTTGACAAAAGAAGAGCTGTATATATTTATCTTGCTCCTTATTTTGCAAACAAAGTAAGTAATACGACTGTTTAAACATTTATTTTGATGTTATGGAACAGTATTTGCAGCAATAAATCTAATATATGTGTTTATTTATACTGATTTTCTTTTCTTTAGAAGAATTTGTTTAAAGTGAAAAGATGTTTGCATCTATTGTGAAGGAATAAACTATTGTAAAGGAATTCACTTTATCTCAATTCTACTTTGTCATTGTTCGACCTTAAAATAATCTACACTGTTTTAAGTTTCATTATATTTTTCTCAGGTCATCGGTCTTTGTGGAAAATACAATTACCAACAGGATGATGATTTCTGCACACAAAATGGAATGGTTGAAAAGAATGCTGTCAACTTTGTGGACCGTATGAGAAATGACGAGTGTCAAGTTAAAGAGCCAAGTATAGCGTCCAATCCAACAGAGGTATTTATCAACAGATATTATTAAAAAAAAGACCCAAAATTCAACAAATTATCAGGGATGATTATAGCTATAGGTTAGCTTCACTGACATAAACTATAATTTAGGAACATAGCTGCACGTATACAACAGTGTAACTATACTTACATATGAATTTCTGGAAATAATTCTTTCTCGATTTTTAAACCGCCAGGTAGAACTATATGTAATAAAGTAAGGAAAAACGGTCACACTGAGGCTTAACTCATTAAAACCTTAATGGTTATTGAACAAATGTGTTGTTTACCAAAAAATAACTTAACAAGTGTGTACGCCATATGTTTCGCTGTTTGTATACTAAAATATATAGTTGACACCAATTAAGAATCATATTTTGTATTAAAGCAGTCATAACTATGAATTTATAGAAAATAACAACGAAATCTCTTACAACAGTCCACAAAAGTAAAAACACATAAAAAAAATATGTTAGAATCAAATAAGGTTGGTGCTTCTTTCTTTATCAATTAATTTAAAACTTTTTTTTAGGACACAACTGCAAAACAAGAATGTATATTTCTGAACCCAGACCAAGGAAATCTTAGCCCAGAACAAGGATCACTATTTGGATCTTGTTTGGAAGTAACAGACAAAATCCAATATTACTATGACAAATGTGTACAGGATAATCTCGCTAGGAATGGTATATCTATCAAAGAGGCCATGTGTGATATGGTTGCAGCCTTTGCAAGACATTGCTCACTTCGAGGAGAAGCCATAGACTGGGGAACTTATGGAACTTTACAACAAGACTGTCGTAAGTTAGATCAAAATTATCTTTTATTATCATTCAATTGGACTATACAAAATTTAGTCGTGAGATGTTAAAAAGCAAACATTGAGTAGAGACCACTAAAACGAAATTGAGATGAAATAAGAAAGGGCAGATTTTTTTCAGGATACAGATGAATGTTATTGATCAGTCATTTAGCAAACTCATACATTATTTTTGTAGTAAATTTAATGTTAATCTTACTAATGAGTTGTTCATTCAGCTTTAATAATTTGTCATTTCAATCGAGAATCGACATTCAAAAAACATTTTAATGGTACACCAATAAGGTATTTGACATGTAATACACATTGAGTTAATAGATAAATAAGCATAGACATATATATTTTCTATTAATTGATGAAATTTCTGACCTTTTAGACGACTGGATTTCCTGTAGTAACTTGAATGGAATGCAATACAAAGAATGTGGCAAATTGTGCAGTGGAAACTGTAGGGACTTTGAAATCGGAGATTCAAGTTGTGAGGAAGAATGCATTCCTGGTTGTCAATGTCCAGATGGAGAATTCTTGGATGATCATGGTGAATGTGTTAAACGTTCAGATTGTACCTGTTATGACAAATATAGTTTTGGTAATAAAGTTTGGGAACATGGTGAGAATATCACAAGACAGTGTGCCATATGGTAAATATTATTATACCTTTAATGATTTAAGTTTTAAGTTTAATTTTCTGCAAATAATCTATTTTATCTTTAATTGGTGAAACTTAATTAACAACAAGAAAGAAATGAAATTATTTTGTTTTTCTTTGGCAATAATATAATCATAAGCTCATTGATAAAAGTATTTTGCTCTTTCTAATACTGAAAGATTTTATTCCTGATTAAAATTTATGAAGCGAACATTTGCTGTATGCATAATTTGAATGAAAAGAAGGCGTGATAAAAACCATAAATTTTTTGTAAGGTTTTTGCAATCCGTTCACAATTATACTATTTATTAGAAATAATTATTCAAGTTACATTCTATGATCCTTAAAAATGATTATTTATTAAAGCACATGTTTGGATGGTGCATGGGATTGTGATCATAATGAATGTGAAGATATTGTATGCCCCAAAAATCAAGAATACATTGAAGCCGACTCAATATGCAATGTTCACAAGACTTGTGCAAATATCGATTTGAAGATGACATGTAATGACAATACACATTACAAAGGTTGTGGATGTACCAATGGAACAGTAATGGCACCCGATGTGAGTATTATTATCAATATAAGTATCAAACTAGTTAAGATACTGTGTGATTCATAAGCACAAAGAATTTTTTTTCACTTTATTTAACTACAATCTCTTTAATTTGCAATGGAAGATTTCTGTTTACTGTTGAATATTAACCTACCGTATGAAAATATATATATTCTAATTGGTCCTTCGAAAATTGCGAAAAAAGGCAACGGTTATTCCGTTAATTCATAAACGAGCTAAATGTTAAAAGTTGACATAAAATTGGGACCGTTTACATATAGGCAACAGTAGTTTAACGATGGTCAAAAATCATCAATAAACAAATCGTGATAGCAAAAAAAAATACTGCGGGAATCGTACAAACTTCATAACCAGCAAACCGATGTCGATGGGATATGGGTCTATTGCTTTAAACACATCACCGACTATGTGATTCCACGTGAGGCTAATGTCACAAATGGGAACATACACAATCGGTAAAATATCCGCTTAGACAATAAACGCAAACATTACTACTGGTCTGGGGCAAACTTAATTCTAGTTACAGTATAATACGTTTTTTTCATAATCCTCAGACGATGTGTTGCTTAAAAATCAAGCTCGATGACCTATACTATTTATTGAATTTTTAAAAAAGCACAATAAATTATATTTTGGCCACGCCTGAAAACCATGTCATTATTTGTATTCATTCTAAAAATTCCTTAAAAAAGAAATTTTCTAAAGGTTTTCTATCGTCTTGTTGATATTTTTAAAATTTATTTCACCAAAAATTATAAATACAAATTACGAATTTTAAAAAAAGCGATAGATCAAACGCGATGTTGCTAATATGTTTATTACTTCGATTTCTTCATACGGTTTATTATAATAAAATATCAAACACAATAAAGAATCCCCGTAACCAAAATTAATGGTAAAGAGAAATGAAATGATTTGTATGTTATCGTGTACTTTTTAGGGATCATGCGTTGAACCAGAGAGATGTCCTTGTATGTATGGCCATGACTACTATAAAGAAGGTGACGAAGTAACAATTAAATGTGTCAGAATGTGAGTAGAAAAAATTAAATGATATCAAGAAATACTAAATACAGTCTTGTATATAATGTAACTATAAACATTGCTGTAGCTTTCAAATTATTTTTGACATTGACATTTGCAGCTAAATGTATGTTAATATCAGGCCACGTATAATATCTGGAAATAGTTAGTTAAACTTATTGTTACCTTTATTTTTTTGAATATCATCGAATTATTTCGTATCACATTAGAGAACTAATTTCACAGTGTTGTACTAGTTTTCGTTTGCTTTCTATCTTTATGAGTTGATATGTATATTTTGATTTGAAATAACTTTACTTAATATGTATTACAGGAAATGCGAAAATCGTCATTTCGTCAAGGTTGGAGAAGTTGACTGTCCAGGTACATTCTTAACAGCCGATTTTAGTCTTTGTTATTTGAAAATTTAATTAATACTAACAATGAAACGCTCTGGGGATTATTCTAATAATATTTCTCTGATAGCCCGAGTCATTATTAATTCATTTAAAGCATAAAACAATAATGTAACGTCTAACATTAAAAGCTTTTTCGTGTTATTTTCTTAAATATTGCTTGAAACGGTTTGTTTATTTGTTTATTCTATACAAATACATCATTGGCCTTTTTTAGGTACTTGCTGGGTATATGGAGATCCCCATTACACAACTTTTGATGGCAAGGGCTATGCATTCCAAGGATCTTGTAAATATTTCCTGGTAGCAACAGACGATAACTCATTTAGTGTAACAGTCGAAAATGTTCCTTGTGGAACAACTAGTGTGACATGTACCAAATCTACTGTTATAACAATCAAAAGTACCGTAATCCATCTTATACGTGGTGAACAAGTGAAGATAGGAAATACACCACTGACAAGTGACCAGTACAATAGTGAAGGACTGGTTGTTAGTACACATAGTTACTGGACAGTAATTAAAGCCACATCATTGGGTATTGCAGTATTATGGGATGGAGGTACTTATTTAAATACGATTTAACGAAATATATCAGACAAGTGTTATGTTTAATTCAAACGCCTTAATTATTTGCATGTTATTTTCTAAACTGTATTGATTAAATGTTTTTATAATCTTTAAATATTGCATTGGATATTTATTCGGTACATTTTGTAAAGTTCAAACCTGTTTATTCCCTAACGGCAAGCAAATGTTATGCTTTTTTAAACATCAATATTCAAAATCTTTGGAGTGTCCTAAAGAATAGCTTTCTCTGATTTACCTCTTTACTTGAACTATGCCAGATCGATGTAAAGATTGTTCATTGGTTTGCCTTTGTTTGTAATATATACATTTGTTTTCCATTAAAGGAACCAGAGTTGAAGTCAGTTTGAACAAAACACAATGGATGGGTAAAGTTAAGGGACTTTGTGGAAATTTCGACGGATTGTCTGAATCTGGAGAAATGATGACCAAAGAAGGTAGTGAAGCAACATCAATAATTGAATTTGCCAAAAGTTGGACGGTCGATACAACATGTGATGATTCAGTTACTGCTGAATCTACTGAAGGTCCTTGTACTGTAAGTACTTAGTTTTTTTTATTTATGTTTGGACAGTTGTCTTTCTATTTGAAAAGTATAACGTATTCAGTAAGTCATCAACGATTCTATCATTTCATTTATTCACTATTAGATATCAAGTATCCTAAAGTATTTAAAAACGTCTTTGAGTGGTGTTGAAACCGTTTATAAGCTTAATTATGTAACACAAATTTTCTAAAAAATGAATCCTACAATTATGCAGTCGGCTGATATTCAGTTGACACCCTTCTATGTTAAGTTTAACAGCGTTTAAAGTAGCGGACTAGGCAAGACAAAATTTATCAAAATAATTATGAAATCAACTTTTTTTTTGCGGAAGTTTTGCTCTAAAATATTGTAACTGTTTTCATCTTACTAGTATAAAAAAACACGATATTTTTAAAATATTGAATTGAAGTCCTCATCAAATATTTAGGTATTTACTTCAAAATCATATGCAAAGCTATGCTTAGCTGTTTATTATCTTCTGTGTGAGATGTAAAATAAGAGCAGACACCAATGTTCATCACCTGTTTATCATAAACATATATTCTATATGGTCCTTTCTCTGTAATTCCATACATTATCTGTTTTCTTTTCTTTTACAGGGTGCTCTATCAAACAGGTTGAAATGGGCTGAAGCTTCTTGTAACATCATTAACGAAGATCTCTTCAAAGAATGTAGACAAGCAATCGTTGGTGGTGAATCAAAAGTTGAAGAGTACTACAAAAACTGTTTATATGATTCATGCAAGTAGGTCATTTATTTGTTATGACGAACAGTATGAAATTGACCTGTTTAAAAAAATACAAATCAGGAAGACAAATATTAAAATTTACTAACTGGAAATGGAGGAGTGATTAGAGTGTGATATCTTGTTTTAAGGTCAATCAATCAAACAAAAAACCCCACAATTTTGTTAAATATCATGATGGTAAAAGATAACATTCCGGATAAGGCGTTAGGAAAATGTTTTCTTAAAGTATTGATATAAACACCTGTCACTTTTTTCTCTATATTTTCTTTCGGCTGTCATGATAAGACACTAAACACCCACTTGTGCAATAAAAGATATAATACATATCTCTCTATATTTAAGATGTGATAGCGGTGGTGACTGCGAATGTTTGTGTACTGCTGTTGCTATGTTTGCTGAAAAGTGTAACGAAGTCGGTAAACCAGTCAAATGGAGGAATCCAAGATTTTGTCGTAAGTATTATTTAAAACATCTTTAAAACTCTTCTTTCCATTTATATTATCATTGTCAATTTCAATCAGAAGAACTTAAAACATAAATCAGACTATTGTGGTAAAGCTTTAATATTGTTCTCCATTATGCAGTATATATAACTCTTCCTTTTTGTGTGTTTTGTATGGTTCTGTTATGTTTTAAACTATATTTTCACAGTTTTATGTTCATATATATTTGAGTTGTTATTAAATATTTCAAGTTTGTTTTCATTATCATAGCATTGATTCCTTCCATCTTGAAAAAATAGTGGTTGAAGCATTGTTAAATAATTGCGTATACTAAGTATTTAGACAACATGTCGCGCCCTAACACTTTATCGAGTTTCTATATGACTTGAATTATGTCTCCTTTTGACTACATTTGAATATTAATAAATTGTTATTAATGTGATTTTACAGCAATCATGTGTCCATATGGATATGAATATAAAGCATGCGGTAAACCATGCCCACAAACATGCAGAAATATTGGAGATGAACCTGATCAATGGTGTGAATCAACATATTGCGTTGAAGGATGCTTCTGCCCAGATGGCTATGTTGAAACCAGTAAGTTTATTGAAACCATATATAAGCAAAAACTGACATGTATTACGGGTTGACTATATATTTATGTTCTGTTATTCAATTTAAAATAGTACTGCACAATAATAATTTCACAATAAGAAAATTTCCAAAATATTAAGATGTAAACTGTGAATATGTGTTAATGTCAGTAGATTGTACTGGATTTGTATATGACAGCGAAACATCGAAACATTGGTACGATAGACATTTTTGTATTTTATTGTAATGTTTCAACTCCTTCAAATATGATTAGAATTAAACCGTGTTCAACTAACCTTCTGATTGAACAGTCACAAACATTTTCATGCTCGTTTGCTCTTGTATGTCATTTTATCTCATGATGGTTAATTGTCAATCTGATGTCCGATCTTGCATTGTTGTAAGAATTAATGTCAATCATAGGGTATGTGCAAAGTAAATGCTACCTTTCTTTACATCATTCATTCATCTTTGAAAAGTTAAAATTAACAGTTAAATGATGTATAGGCTTGAACAAATCATCGTTTAAAGTTAATACTTTATATATATATCTTTAATGAGTTTTGACTATAAAGAAGATTTTTTTTATTACAGCCACAAGATACAATTCCACTCAGTGCATACCTGCAAATGAATGTAATTGTGTACACAATGGAAGAGATTATCCTCCAGGAACCTCTATTATTGACAACTGTATGAATTGGTAAGTAAAACCAATTTGTTTCCATAATTGAATTGTGCTGACAATTAAAAAGAAAAATATTTTTATATTGTAGTTATGTATTAATTGTTAAAAAATCAACACCAATATTAAAATATCAACTTTAGTTTTCTAGAATAAAAAATAGGCTAGCTGTTTACATTGAAGTCCATTTATTAATTAAAACCAAGTTTCATGAATAAAAATACCAAAATTAGAGTATTATTATGTTTTAGCACCTGTATTAACGGGAAATTCCAGTGCTTTGGAACAAGTTGTGAAGGCAAATGTGAAGACGATGAGTTCATGTGTACCAATGGCGATTGTATAGATAAAATGTACTATTGTGATGGTCATCCTGACTGTAACGACGGATCTGATGAAAAATGCAGTACGTATATATATACGGTTTATATTATAGGAGATCAACTGTGCTTACCCATGTCTTGATATTATCCATATGGAAACTCATATAGAATAAGTAATACTATTTAGAATTTGTAGTATATAAATTCTATAAAATATTATGTTAAGTTTTGTCATTCTGAACAGGGTGGATTATTTTAAGTACACACTAGTGTTTATCAAATGGAACGACGATACCGTATTATAATCCAATAATAATTTATGAACTATAATTGTATAAAAGCGTAGATGTATGTTAATATAATGATGTATATTTATCTGTATCATATTATATAATTATTTGTGAGAATTGGAATATGTACTATGCCATGCGCGAAACTAATAAAATATTTACTTCATTAAACTATGTTAATACGGTTTCACTGTAGTGCTTTGCACAATGTATTTGAAGGCAGTGTTTATAGAACTATTTTTTACCTAATTTTCAGACCTTACCTGTCCACTTGGTACGATTTCCTGTGATGTGAGTAATACAACATGTATTCCTCTGAATTATATGTGTGATTCAAGAAGTGATTGTATTAATGGCATGGACGAAAGAGATTGCAGTAAGTTATATTCAATATGTAACCATTAAATATTATTCTTTATCTATCTATCTATCTTTTACAATGGCAACCTTTTTTTCAGTTAGGCGCATGTGTATAAGAGAGGTTGACTATACCAAAGTGATATGTAAATTCATTAATCTATGAAAAACTGACAACGACATTGCAAAATAAAAAGTATAAACGACCAACTGTGTACAACACACGACACTAAAAACTATAAAAAAAACACCATCAATAATGCACGAATCACTAAATTATCCAACATAGGTTGACTGCAACCACCCCCCCCACGACCCCCTAAAAAATGAAAACATAAATGTCTTATAAAAATGTCATTTTCAAAATAAAGTGATTTAAAGAATGTGTACATCGTAGACTTTATTTATTTTAAGATTTAATGGTGTTTTTTTCAAATGTTATACTTAGTTTTATCAGATTCTTTAAATCCTTTTTTTGTTTTATTATTCCAAATGGAATCTTAGGATTACCCGATCCATATGGATGTACATTGAATCTGTTTCATTTGATTTGTTTTAGCACCAACATGTTCTGAAGATGAATTCAAATGTGACTCAGGGAAATGCATTAGCAAAAAGTTTAGATGTGATAAATATTATGATTGTGGAACAGATGATTTATCTGACGAAGTCAACTGTACTACTGGTGAGTAAAATAATCATGCAATGAATAACAACATTCAATATATCATTACTTTTCAAATGTATTCCTAGATCCAAAGTGAACATGCAAAGGATCTAGGAATACATTAACATCAGAAAATAAAATTTCGGATACTTATTTTGAAAATTGAATATTTAACAGTTGTTGTTTAGTCTTCTAATTATTTTACAATTATCAGCATTCACTTAATTATCCTCCGCTTCTATTTGTTTGACAATATCAATGTATGTTTCAAATCATCTCCGTTTCAAACAAGGACAACACTAAAAGCAAAAATAAATATCCAGGAATGGACAAGACTTTTTTCGTTGCTAATGTCAAATGAAATTACAGAGAAAGTAAGCCCGTATTAATATTTATTTGATCGTTTTATTTGTTTTATAAAATGTTGCATACACACATAGTCCAATAGGTTAAGTACATTGCTTCTAATTATACACGTGTATATTATGTTTGTTTTAGAATGTTCGACAGACGAGTTTGTTTGTACTAGTACATTCAAGTGCATACCTTTCAACCTAAAATGCGATGGTCATGATGATTGTGGTGATGGATTGGACGAACAAGGTTGCAGTAAGTATTTAATGTATTTGACAACTTTCAATCATTTAATAAGATAACAGTGAACCATTATGATACAAGAGTAGTGATTTTTTCAATAGTGCGACACAAACAGTTGACAAGTTGGATATAATTTAGCCTGGAGTGCTACACAATGACACATAGTTTTCTTTCTAAAAGAAGTTGGTATTTGATAGAAAGTTAAAATAGAAATTATCAATTGTGACCTTTTGATAGTTGTTTGAATAAAAAATGTTTATTTTCTACATTATAAGTTGCAGTACAATCATTAAAAACAATAATTTGATATTCTTGTGAAAAAAAGGATAAGAAAGGGGATGAAGAAAGGTAACTGACTAGACTAAATTTTACCTATAATATATTTTAAAACGATTTCTTTGTACAAATCTTAATTTATTTTTCCAAATAGTGTATTCAATTTTAGATTTTTAAAAATAATCTGTTTTGAAAATTTATTTATGTCGTCACACTAAATTTCTCTATGTACATATTCAACACTTTGCCAATAAATATCTTCATATTGCATCATATGATCGCTTGTTGTGAATGATATAAAAATTCATCAAGGGTAATCTTATACTAAAGCTTATTATAGATTATTAGATTTAGTAAATTAAAAAACAAATTGATGGATCCATTTTGTCCTGCAACATATTTCTTTATAGTCATGTTGCATATCTACAAATATATGTTTTTATTGCAGCAACAACTACATCAGTGGCAACAACTACAATGGAAATGACAACAACTACAGAATGTGAGAAGTATAAAGTTCCACTTGATGCTTCAAATCTTGTTTCACCTACAAAACCTTTGTTAACAAGCGACATAACAGCACTCACAGAGGACAATGCTGAGGTGGTTCAGATACCAAGTGAAACGTTTATTCTTAAAATCAGCGGTTTGGACGATGAAATAAATGGTTTAAAAGTTTCAGGAGAAAATATTGGATCTATTACTGTAACTTATACTCTGCCAGAAAGTCCACTAGCACCTGTAGCTGTTGAGGTAAATGAATATTATCTTCATCTTGAGGAGGATTTAAGATACAATTACTTAATCAAAAGACTTGAAAATAATTCTGCTTTTGTAGTCAGGAAATTCGTCAGTAATAGTATTCATTCAAGATTTCTAATTTCAATATAAGATCTGCATAAGTTCCATATTCTTTCCATTAGAAATGACAAAACTCAGTAAAAAATATGGTAACCTTATAGTTGAAAAAGTCAAAAAGTTATTACAATATTTATGCAAAGAAACCATTCATGACTTCATTAAAAATATGTTTATAATAAAATATGTATATTACAGCGAAATGTCACACTTGCTGATATCAGTTAACAATTAAATTGATTAACCACATTAATTTTTAGGTACCAAATATTATACCAGGCCAGGAAATCCCACTAGAGTCGAGATTGTACAGTGAAATTGTTATAACTATAACAAAAACACCTGGCAGTGCCAATATTCTTTTGGATGATATAGAAGTTTTGAGCTGCGGTAAGACAAAAATACCTTTATATCCCATTCAATTAGTCTTACTGATGTCCTAAAAACATTCCAACAAACATACATTGTACCAAATACATTTGATATGCTAGAAATAATGGTAGTATAGAACTCGCTAGAAAATCTAGTTTATATGTTTTTTGAAAAAGAGAAGAGCAAAACGAAAATACATTTATGTTTACGATAAGTACAGAAACAATCAATTGTTTGTTCATTTAGATGTTTTAAGTATGATATTTTGTTATATGTTTGTGACATATTTTGACGAAATAATGCAGATTTGAGACTGATCCTAGATTTGACGCTCACATAGATATTATTCAACACTAATGTGTATCGAATAGAAAAGCGAACATATGCATAATGTACATACAGAAAGTCTAGTTCATAAAGTATAGGAAAATGTATCATGTAAGTTTTTTCTTTACAA
Organism: Mytilus galloprovincialis; assembly: GCF_965363235.1. NCBI lineage: Eukaryota > Metazoa > Mollusca > Bivalvia > Mytilida > Mytilidae > Mytilus > Mytilus galloprovincialis. The sequence continues at coordinate 103,175,534 of NC_134839.1, forward strand.
AATAATCGACAATTCTATTGATCATAATTAAATAATTTTAAATTTGTTTTATTATAGCTAAAACCACTACACCATTACCAACGACAACAGCTCAACCAACTACAATGGCGGTTACAACAACTACAGAATGTGTCAAGAATAACGTATTCCTTGATGATTCAAATGTTGTTTCACCTACCACTCCATTGTCACCAACCGACATTGAAGCATTGAATGAGGCCAATGATAACAAAGTGGTTGAGATACCACTCCTACCAGCAGTTGTCATTGAAATTGCCGATATAAATGATGAAATTAATGGTTTGAAAGTTGTAGGGCAAAACATTGGAACAATAACTGTGGTATATTATCTTCCAGAAAGTCCACTAGTACCTGTAACTCTTGAGGTAAATAAATTATATAGTCATCTTAATCAATATTTGAAATAAAAAATTACTTGTTTACAATAATGCTTCAAACGATTTTGTTTTTGTAGTTCGGAAATACGTAAGCAAAACTGTTTTTTATTTGTATCGAATCTTCGTAATTCTAACTATATATGACAAGCATAGTCAAATTTGTTTGAGATCAATTCTAGGAAACGTAAATTAAAATTTAGTCCATCTATTATGCATGCTAATCCACATTCATTATTCTAACAAATATCTGAAAAACGCAGTATATGTTTCAGCTAAAAAAATACATGTTATTTCATCACATATTGTAGACAAATATTGTACCAGGATTGGAAACCCCAATTGAGTCCAGATTATACGATAAAATTGTTATCACAATTACAAAAACAGTTAGCCTTGGCAATATCGTCTTAGACCAAATAGGAGTTTTAAGTTGTGGTAAGTTGTCATTTATGTACTTCCATTGCCCATTTTCAAACAATGATATCTGCTAAATTTAACTTTTGAGTCAAATATGATCATAACAAAGCTACTTTATTGTAAGAGTGTTACACAGTTAGTTATATAAATATCCTTCGGAGGCCAAGATAATCTTCTCTGGGGGCATTAATACCATTCATCAAAGAAAAGCATAAACTTTAACGAATATGTAAAAATTCAAACATGTACAGATTAAGTAACTATCTCTTTCATGAAATAGAGAAAAGCAAAACAAAAATACTTCATGTTTACATTGAGTAATAGTAAGCTGAAAACAAATCCGAAATGCATATTTATGTTGTAAGTATGATATTTTGGCAAATTATCATTTTACGTCTGCCAATAGTGTAGTGTTTTTGTCTCTGCCTCTGAAACCGGTCAATGTTAGATATATCGAAATTGGATTTTTTTAACTCCTCTTGTCTTCATGATCGGCTAACAACATGGTCACATTTTTAACGTTTAACTACTTACAAGACAGATAGTAATTTCAAAGATGTTTTAATTCAATTACATATGACCAACAGCATTCATAAATATCTTAAAGTAATTCTTAAAATTTCATTTTATATAAGGTTGTTTATATAGAGCATTTCGTATGATTAAATTATAAAAATACGAAATTTATGGTTAATATAAATTTATTATTTAATTTTCTATAGCAAAACAGACTTCAGTCACGCAAGTTATCCCGACAACAGTTACACCATCTGGTTTGTATAATTTACACAATAATATTCAATTGTTGATATTACTGCTTTCAAATACTTGTCAAAATTGTTCGTTTACATCTTATAAATTGAGCTCTTGGTTGTAATACAAATAATGAACATAGAAGCTTTGAATGGTTACATAATTTTGTTTAAGTTGTAGTATACTATATTTGACTGAACTTAATGTGTTTTTTGCATTGCATCATATGTAATCTACAATGAATAACTTAGTATTGTTGATTATATAAAATGAGTTAATCCGTTAACGATTCTGGTGTAATTAATATGATTCACACAGACTAACGATTCTGGTGTAATTAATATGATTCACACAGACTAACGATTCTGGTGTAATTAATATGATTCGCACAGACTAACGATTCTGGTGTAATTAATATGATTCGCACAGACTAACGATTCTGGTGTAATTAATATGATTCGCACAGACTAACGATTCTGGTGTAATTAATATGATTCACACAGACTAACGATTCTGGTGTAATTAATATGATTCGCACAGACTAACGATTCTGGTGTAATTAATATGATTCGCACAGACTAACGATTCTGGTGTAATTAATATGATTCGCACAGACTAACGATTCTGGTGTAATTAATAAGATTCGCACAGACTAACGATTCTGGTGTAATTAATATGATTCACACAGACTAACAACCAGTGTGTCATAAAGGTACTATGAACGTTAATTAGTTCAAAGAAAAATATGTAACGTTTTTGAGAAGGAAGAAGCTGCAAGTGTTAAAACCAATCTTGTTGGTTCCAACGCTGTTCAATGGAACAGGATAAGACAACTTTTTGTAGATTTATCATTTCAAAACTCCGATACTAGTATATCAACAGCAAAGAAACATGAAAATGTTTAAAGTGAGCAAGATTATATCCAAATTTAAGACAATGTGTAGGTAGCTCTTCAACAAATTCAACGAAATCAGTTTAAAAGATGTAATTGTTTTCATGTTGTATATTATAGTTCCTTCAAATTTGTTATTTTGTATTATAAAAGTTTTGCTTATCATTTTAGTTATTCCTACAACCTTACCTACTGGAACAACAACACCTCAAGCAACCACTTTAGAGGTTACAACAACTACAGAATGTGTCAAGACAAACATAATACCTACCATTGATGGCTCAAAGATTGATTCTAGTACCGTAACTTTGTCAGTGGAAGACAAAAATGCACTGAGAGATAGTGGCGATAACAAATTTGTTGAGATAACCAAAGATACATTTGTTTTGGAGATCAGTGATGTGGACGATCAAGTTAATGGTTTGAAGGTTTTAGGAACGAATATTGCTAGTATTACAGTGGATGTTTCTCTCCCAGAGAGTCCAACAGATTTTTCATCTGTACCGGTGAGTAGATATGTATATATCCCATTACCGCTCACAATAAAAAAACCACCTAATTATTAGAATACCTCTGTTAACAGCGTGTTAAAATTCATTATTTATGCCAAACAGTAACAATTGCTACTGTGTAATAGCAAGTATTTACATTCAAAATCAGGAAATTATTATTTCAGTTGTCATAAAAAGTAAAATAATAAACAAAACAAAAAAACGAACTCCAAGGAAAATTCAAAAGCGAAAGCACATTAAACGAAGGGATAACAACTGTCATATATATGACTTGGTACAGGCATATTCTTATAAAACAATGGTGGATTGAACATGGTTTTAAAGCTAGCTGAACCTCTCACCTGTGTGTGTGAAAAAACCCAAACAAAATAGGGAAACATGTCAAAAATAGGTGTACAAAAGTCAAGCTTGTGTAATAATCTTGATCACTTTAAAAGCAAAGAAAACATTTGACAGAACTGTCTTTACTATGATTTTTTCCCCAAAATATGCAAACTTCTTAATCAGGTTCTTTACTTAAAAACATAAATACGCATAAACTGTAATCGGAAATAAAAGGATATCAACTTCTATTATTATTAAACGCCAGTCATCTTGAAATACACAGGTTGTAATTACATGCAAGCTTTTGCGTATAAAAATATTGATTTGCATTTTAAAAAGTGACATTATTTTGTATGCCTGTTTCAGACTCTTAATGTTCTGCCCGGTGAGGAAATACCTTTGGAATTGAAAACTTATGATGTTATAAGAATAACAGTCACAAAAGTGCCATCCAGCCCCAGTATTAGTCTGGACAGTGTAGCAGTTCACATTTGTGGTGAGAATTGATTATTGAGTTATTATTATGTGGTCCAAAGCTGTATCAAAAGTACTTTCATCCTGCACTTGTAATTTTATGCCAACTCTTTTATAAATCGATAATACCAATTCCATGCATTTATTAGCTATTTAATAATACGTACTTCATGCTTATAAGATAAATTGCAAATTCGAATGTCACATAGGATCAAGAAACAACTTTTTCACCTTCATGGTCATAGGAAACTAAACCTGGCGGTTGTACTGCATGTCGTGTCTCGTCGATTTCAATTGAAGGGGGGATGACAAGACAATTATCAATAACTTTTCTTTCCACAATTATGAAGTTTCCAGTTGGTAGTTTGTGAAGTTTCCTGTATTATCTAATCTGTTTGGTAATACCGGTTACCCTGTATATATTATTACATACTAGGTGTCACATTGTTTCGCTCTTACTTATATTTTAGAATGAAAATGCTTTCCAATGAATCAATATTGATGAAAAAAGACTTTCTCTAAAATCAAAGTCGAATTCAAATGTTTTTTGACACGAGATTTTGGACCTTTTTATATGATATCAATTGATATTTTTGCTTGCAAATTTGTAAAGAAGATAATAAACATCATCTGATATACATTATCAGTTTATTAACACTCAGTTCATGGCATTTATACTGAATGGGAAAATTGCATTCAATATCAGAAGCTATATGATAGACATTTAAGGTTTGAAATCAACAAATATGTAATGAATATTGCGTGCATTGAACGATACCATCATTGTTTGTTTACATTTATTTGAACAAACTGTACAAGGTTGCTATAAGTAGGTAGTCAATTGAGCACTGCTTTCCAATCAGCTGTTCTTTTAACGATACCACTAGACAATTACGCTTTTACTTAGTAAAAACGGCCCTCCTATATAAAACAAAATAAACTCCAAAACTGTATGTATAAATTTTATAAATTTTGGTCGGATGCGCTTTTCTAAATTTTATTTCTCCAGAGTGGCTAAAAGAAGAAAATTTGAGAGCCAAGGATTTACAACAACCGGTGGAATTGGAGAGCCATATTAGCAAAAAAGACATAACAATAATAGCAAAATCAATCTATACAAATATGTAATGAATGAGTTGTCAGATAATATTCTATTGGACAGGAAACGATAATAAACGATGTATTAAATGTCAAATTTATAAAATTTACTTAATTATAATAGGTGAACTAACAACGGTTTCAATGGGAACAACTACACAACCATCTACTATAGAGGTTACAACAGCCACAGAATGTGTTAAAGAAAAAGTTGTACTAGACGAGTCTAACATTAAGTCAAATGACCTGTCGTCACCATTGTCAACAAGCGACAAAGATGCACTTCAAGAGAAAGACGATAACAAGTTTGTTGAGACAAATGAATCTATAATGGTTCTGCTGATCGAGGGTTTAGACGAAGAAGTTAATGGTGTAAAAGTTTCTGGTGATGGCATTGCTACTATTACCGTGAAGTATAATCTTCCAGATAATCCAGAGTTTATAACTGTTCAGGTAAATGAGTGTTCTGTTCGTCTGGTTCCAAATAAGATAAAAATAATTTATGATATGTTACATGCGTTTTGAATATACAAATTATGTTGTGAGATTTCCCTTTTGAGTTTTTATATTTAATCACATTTATTTTCATTATTGAAGCCTTATGGTAACCTTAACTGTCTTGTATCTTCGTCAATTGTCCTTTGTTGGACAGTTGTCTCATTTGGAATCACACCATCACATCTCCTTAATGTTATGTTATGTATACATTAGAAGTCTAAATGACACGGGATTAATTGAAGAAGACATACAGTCAATTTTATTAGGAAATTCAATCGAATATTTCAATTTATTACAGTTAACAGAATATATATTCATTATAAAAACAAGGATCTTCAAATTTAAATTGAATAAAAACATATCTTTTTGGTTGATAAAACAATTGTATCAATCTCATTATAAGTCAATAGCTATATGTATATTATTAAAGTTCATTTTATTATACCAAGTCAATAAGAAAGCACTTAAGCACGATACATAAACAGACACATTTAAAAAAGTTATTTGAAATGAAATAAATTCATACATGCTTTTGATTAGATGTCCAAACAAAAAAACCCATATATTTTAGTTTCTTTCTACTAGAAGTTTTAAGCAATTTTAATATTTTACATCATTTGCATAACAATATTTCAGGCCCCAAATGTACAGCCGGGTGAAGAAATCCCATTGGAATCGAAAGAGTACAACATTATAAGAATAACCGTCACAAAACAGCCAGGCAGCAGTAGTATTCGTTTAGACAGTGTAGAACTTTCTACTTGTGGTAAGATTTGACTGTTGTGTTGTCTTCTCTCTTGGGTTTTCCTCCCATAAAAAGAAAACCCATGAAGGATAATATCTGAACTGTATTATCTAATTGAAAAACGTGTGTCTAGCACCGAAATGAAAACAAGTATTTATCATAGTTCGGCCATATCACGGATGATAAAGGGAATAATGTGCATTCAGTTAATGTTTATGAAAATATGTTAATGAAAATGAAGGGAAGCCAAGATGTTAATTTTAAATCAATTTCTGAAATTTGATTTGTGATATTACTGACATAAATGCTAACAATAGTAGTTCAACAATCATAAGGAGCTCAACCATGCCAACAAAAGTCTGTATAGGGTTAACATGCATGAAAGTACCGTTTCATTGGAGATATGTAAAATCAATAAAAAGGGGCTTGGTGGACGGAAGGAGATTTTAAATAATCAGTTATTATATAATTATGTTTTGATTTTTGACAAAAGTATATTTCTAAGAACAAATATGGTAACTATAACTTTTTTTTCTATTTTAAAGCCAAACTGACAACTGTACCAGTGGTTATAACTACATCATTACCTCCAAGTACGCCGGTCACTTCCCCGACGGAAAAACCACCAACCACCAGTGCATTGCCTACAACAGTGCCACAAACCCCACCTACTGGTTTGTACAATTAATAAGAAGTGTCGACATAAAATCAATTTAACGATGTGTAGTAAATCCTTTTTTTTTTAAATCTAAATGTGTCATTTTTTAAATCTGAACATTAGAGGTTTACGAAAAAACAAAAGAAGGTTGAGGCAAGACAGAATCGTTTGTACTTTAGTCTCATCAAAAGTCTTTTCAATGTAGAACTCAATTGGCTAAAATGCGAAAATGTTTTATAGGGTTTTTAGAGTTTGACGCCTCCTTAATGATGACTAACTTAAATGGTTAAATAAACTGCATGAATAAGTTTTGTATTAGAAGTATAAAAATAGTATTGTCTATAATATCGAAATAAGTGACAAAAGAAATTACATTGTGTACATTCCGTCTCTATACATGTTGTCTGTTGAACGTCCCCACCTAAAAAGGAATAAATATACTGTGATTTCAAAATGTTTACCATTCAATATTGTTTATTTACAGGAATAACCGAACCTGTAACAACAGTACCACAAACAACAACAACAAGTAAGTAATACGTTTTGTTAAATGAATATATATTGAGGATTTTGTCTGGTGTTTTTTTGTTTAAACCTATACATCAGATGAAAGAAGATGCAAATGTGATGAGATTGAGATAGAGGTACAAGAGCATTACTTTTTTTTAATGGAATACGTTGCAGTCAAATTCTGGTTTTGCTTCTCCTCGAAATACTTCTACAAGTCAACGTTATAAATCATGACATTGCTTATGTTTATGTTTTTAAGTGAAAAGTAAAATCACAAAACACTTTCCATTGAGAAAATCCTCTGAAAAGATATTTAACAATACATAAAGGTCTAACTATATATTGTACTCATCAGTTTGTGGTATTGAACAATTATAGCTTAAAATCACTCTGAGGTTATTGTCAATCCAATTCATAATGGTTATGTGAAGGTTAAAATAAAAAAGTACCTAACAAAGAAGATTACTCACAGTCCAGTTTACCACAGAACGTTTCTATTCTTATTGTACAAATATCTCATTTTGTTATATATCTTAAAAACATTTGTTTCAGGATGTGATGAACAGCCTTTCAAAACAACTTCCACTGACGACTTTTCAATAGTACCGTCAACAACTGCAATTGGACAAGACGTTTTAGACATTCTGCAAAAACCAGGAGCACCATTAACTTCTTGGTCTCCTCTACCAACAGATGAATCTCCATTCATTGTATTCACTAGTACAACTCCAGTAACATTTATGTCTGTGGAAGTTAACGTCAAAAATGTAGAATCTGTGACTCTTGAAGTTGAAGGATATTCAAAAGTAAGATGTGTTTCAAGTCAACTTAACATTTTCATTTGCACATATATTGTTTTCATTTCAAGAAGTAATAGCAAAACTTAGTATGCTTTAGTGTAAATCTGTAGCAAAATATGCGGTATTACACAAATATAATTCAGTGAGAAAAAGAAAAAGTACTTGCAATGCTTTAATGCTATCGTATAGACAAATATCTGTAATATATACTCACAAATCTGACCAACAATCTCAGTGATATTGATTTCTTTTTCTTCTATTTTTACCTTTGCTTGAATTTCTTTTTCAGCCACAATTAGCCACTACATCATTGGTATCATTCAAATTGCCTGAAGGAGTAGACAGCAGTGTATTCAAATTGATATTCGTCCCAAGTGGCGATTTGATTCCAGTTATAAGCAATCTTCAAATCGAAGTTTGTTATGAAGGTAATTAGATTCAGACATTTATTTTATTTAAACCAAACGTAAGCAGGTTTTAAATGAATCTTTTGTGGTTTGCTTTAACGGCTAGTTCTTATAGTATATCCCTCCACATTCTATCAAAACTACTATAACAAAATCAAATCCAATACAATTTCTTGATACATCAAAGGTTCCTCAGTTTGAGACTATTTCGTGCTGAGTTCGAATTGAAAGGATAATGTCATGCTTGATTGCTTCCATACCCTAATATTAGAAAAACAACTTACATCCCAGACGCTTCATTATGATCAAACAATTTCAAAAATGTTTTATACGATAAACCATTGAATCGGTCATTATATCTTTAGGTTCGGAGTCAAGTTTAAAACATTTGTGTTCTACATAGCTAGTTGTATATGTTTTCATTCTTATGTCGTTTTGTTAATTTTGAGTGCACAGTAAGTTATTTTCAAATGACTCAAAACACATTGTAAATTATTTCATTTATTACAATATAAAAAAAAATTATATCCGATTAAAAGTGTATTAACCGAAAGTATTTTTTTCATATTGATAAAATCTTTTTGATAAACTGTTTTGGCCCGTAGAAAGGTTGAATATCTAAACTTGATATACAACGATTATATGTATCATTTAGTTAGATGTCCTGTAATGTGTGTTATTATATTCATCGAGTATAAATCTTCCTACACTCTTATTCTTTATCGGTTAGCTTTTAAAAGCTTGTGTCTTTAATAAAGTGTAATGAAATGGGTGTTTTCATATTGAGCATGTATTATATCCTTATACCGTCGTTTTGAGTGTTGTTGGACTGGGGTTACCCGCGGCTCCGCTTTGAAAATAACAGCTTACCTTAAACACCAACGAAATAACACAATAATATATATACTACTGTCTTGCCGTTTTATAATATTATTGTATTTAAAATGAATGCATTTTGTTTTATTTTAGGAACTACTACTGTTGCACCTACAACATCAACAACACCAGTGTTCATCACTTCAGCTGCAACTACTCCATCAGTCCCAACATCAGGTAAGTTGTCTATAGTCATGTATCAAGATAGACCCATTCATTACATTACACCATTGTTATGAAATACATGTACTCATTTGTTTTAGAATATGCTCGACACATTCAACGAGCTCACTTGTACTAATATTTAAGGAAATGTATTAATGTTATATAGCAATATGTATGAAATTTATTGATTATCAAAAAGAAACCTACATGCCTGTTTAAGCTTTTATAGGTAACTACAACTCTGACATAGACATCTGAATTTATTTCAGATCAGACTTTTGTGTTTGTATATATGATATATTTTATATATTTTTTGTAATTTTTTCCCCATTTACACGACATATTTTTATAAAACTTTATATTAACGATGTATGTATCTTCATGTGTTATTGTATTTTTTGAATAATTATGGCTCTTTGAACTGATATTTGGAATTCATGCAGAAACTTCCTTTGGTGTCGATATATTTTCCTTTACCTTAATTGCGAAAAATGAACAAATGAGAAAAATCTAGACATATTAATTCATATTGCATGGTGGATGTGTATAGCTTCGATTTCAAAGTCTAATTATATTTTGAATCTATACAAAGTTTTGAATAAACAATAAAACCTGTTTATCAAATATTGAATCATATTATTCTAAAGATAATTTTACCGGTGTTTATAGATAAAATATTTAGAAAACGTCTTTGTGAATATATATCAGAGCAAAATACAAAAAGAAACTTACCTGTGAATTCATGTTTTGATTCAACCATTGTCCCTTAAAAACTTTATTTGGAAAAATATCAAGATGAAAAAGAATTATCACTTTGCGAACCTCTGCTAGACGAAATTTTAAATGCTAAGCATGTAGAATTACAATTTCAGCTTCTACTCCTATATCGAGTACACCTGCTCCCTGCGACAGAAATGAGAATATTTGCAATGGAGTATGTGATTGTGATGATGATTGCAGAGATGAAAAAGACTACGGTTGTCTTCCAGGTCCTTATATTAATTTCGTCTATCCCATAAAAGATTCCTCAATTTCATGTTACGCAAAACACTTTTTAATAACACATTTATTACTGCAAAGTAAATTTTTAATTAAAATAAGGATCTTGCATTAAGTTTTATTTTTTAAAATGCATATGTCTATTGGCATTATTATGAATATATCTTCATTTCAAAATTATACTATTTAACTTCTACTTGTAAAAGATATTTCATGTACTAAAAACTTTGTGCCTTATTTCACATATTATATTAAATTTTATGAAATTAGTAGCTTTTATTCATCTCCGAATATTTTTTTTTTAATTCGTATGATCATTTGATGTATTGGCCGCTCGGTTTATAAAAATTGGAATTAAAAATTTTACCTTTCCTCTTATAACAATTAGATTCTCTCTAGTTATAATGTTTAATGAATAAATAATGTACAACGAAGGACCTATTATCTTACAGTGACTACAACTCCTCCTATGTCTACAACTACCGGAACAACTACTTCACCACCACCTACTACTACGCCTACAGTTGTAACAACGCCTTCGCCTTGTGACACAACATCTCAATATACTTGTGAAAACGGTGAATGTATATTGGACAGTAAAAAATGTGATGGAGTATGTGATTGTGCTGACAGCTGTGATGACGAAAGCGATTGTGGTGTGTGTTTAAGCACTTATAATAATTACATTTTTATTTTTTATTATTATCAACTTTTAGTATTACATTAGTTGCAATTGAAACCCGTTATTTCCCAGAACACTTTAAATGAATAAGTTCGAATGTGAAATAATTCTGATAGTTTTATTTATCTGATGTCACACAAGAATATATGTTGTCAGGACAGTGTTGTTCACGTTGCTAAACACCAATTGAGAAAACTTTAAAAAAAGATGTATAGTTTTTTTTGCCATTTTCTACATAATTTCTATTAACATCTCAGTTGTCAATGTAAAACAGAATCTCTAAATATCGAGAAATATTCGATTTATCACCGATTAACAAAAATAGTTTTCGAATTAATGTGTTGCTTGTACATAAGTGTTATATCTTTTTTTATATATGCATTCTTTGATACATATTTAAATGCATATTGCTAGGAACTTTTCAACAAAACATGTGTTAAACATATATGTTAGTGGATAGCGATCTAAGAAAAAGTCCTAATGTATCTAATGTGAGAGTAATGTCAAATTAGATTTTAATATTGTGTTTCCACTTTGTTAATTTTTGTAATTGCTGAATCATTTATATTGTATCTCAGTGTGATATAAACATATTTTTCAGCATCTACTATCAATCTTAATGATACAAAAGAAAGGAATTTTATAATGAGAATTTATCATATATATACTATAGTATAATTCAAAAAAGACTGTGTCACTAGCCTCTAAACACAGATGTTGTGAGTTCGAATCTGGCACATGACATGTGTGTTCGACTCCAATTCTAATTTCGTAGGGTTGTCAGTTTTCACAATGAAGATCGGTGGTGCTCTCTGGACACTCCGGCTTCGAACACAAATAAAAAGTGACCCTCACGAAATAGAACAATAGTGCTGAAAGTGGCGTCAAGCAACAACTATCAAGCAATCTACACCGTGTGTAGGAAATATACTTCACAATTCAACAATGTTATTTAAAGTTCTTCGCAACTAACTGAATTGAAATATTGTTCCCCAAAATGGAATGAATGTAAATATCCAATTATAGCATTATGAATTGGATTTGTTAATCATGTTAGATTATGGCAAATAGAACTCCATGCCGATTGTATTCTTCAGATTTTATGACAATTATAAGTCAATGTCAGTCATTCTTATCTTATTTGTTTACAGTGTTTGCATTCAGTTTAGATACATCTTGTTAGCAACCGCAACAAACGTGTTAAAATAAACTAGATTTTTAAATTGCGATGCAAACAAGCAAAAATATAAAGATATTGATATTTTGTTTACAGCGGAAGTTACTACTACTACACCCATTGCACCAACAACAGCAGTTACAACACCAGGAGTAACTACAGGTATGTTTCCTATATTTATCACTATAATTAAAACTATCACATTATGTAAAAATTATATGTTCATGTGATTATGTATTAGAAAAGTAATTCTGCTGCTTGACTACAAATAGTGAAAGAAAAATAACATTGCCTATCAAATTTGACAATTTCAAAAAAAATCTTGTGAGGCTCTGGCAAATGAAATTCCATGGGGATGTTATTTTTTTCTTACTATTATATCAATTATAGACAAGTATGCAGTTAATGATTATTTTTATCATCATCCATATAAATCTAAAAACAAAACACATTACCATTTGGTAAGGCTCTGAAATGGTAATGTTTAAGTTTTGTTCTTGTATTAATCTGATATATTTGTGTTGTTTCATTTATAATATATATATAATTGTTAATGTATTGTTAATGTTTGCAGGAATTGAAATAAAAAAATTGTGGAATATATAGCTAGATAGTAGTAGTTAGTCTGAGGGAAAATAAACATTTGGTATTAAGCATTTGATCAATTTAGACTTTGTATTGCATGTTAATGTGTCATCATCAACTTTTTAGTCCGTATTGTTTAGTCTGCAATTAACGTAAATATCAAAGAGACAAAAATATACAATAATTCCTATTTAATGGAAGCAAAGTAAACATAAGTTATTTATGTCCTTATGACAGAAATGTAGAGTTCAGTTGAGAAAGGTTAATTTGATTGTTTTCTTTTGTCAAACATAATAGTAGATAAACTAGATGTAGATTACTTGGGATGTAGTAGTTGGTTGCTTAAACATCTAATTGTGGGAAGATGTATTAATACATTGATATATTATATATTTTTGAAATAGAAATGTTAATGTGAATATAACGTCTACTAGTGTTTCCTTCATTACAAAAGCAAGTGATAAATATTTTGAAAATACAGTTGTGAGTGTACATTTGTTTTAACAATAAGCATAAAAAGAGTTAAGTATAAAGATAAAAGTAAAAGTTCAAGAAAAATGAAGATCCATATTTAAAGATAAATGCAAATTTAATATTAGTAAGGGCATGGAAAAGGGAGATTGTACTGTTGAATTTAAATGCAAGCAATAATGGATATGATGACAAAGCTATTATGGTAGGTAAATATAAATATAACTGTATTTTGTTAAATTCAATTAGTTCAAAAATGTACTGTCTATTAACGATAAAAAAAATCTATCAATATCTTTATATTTTGAAATTCCATCTCTTGAATTTAAACAAAATGTGAAACAAAGTATTTATGAGAAAACATGTTACATCTTGACATTCCACCATTAAGCAATTCTTGTCAAGCCAGGAGAGAACAGGAAACGTTCGTTTGGTAAAGCCCATGTTGTTTATTATTTATATTCTCATGACGTAAATAATTAACCATTTCACTTCCTACTGACGCTTTATATTTGTTTATGTACATGTTATGATATTGTAGGAGAAAATGTATGTGAATATGAATGTAGTGCGACGTTAAAATGTATAGAACGTGAACAGCTGTGTGATGGTAAAGATGACTGTGGCGATAACGAAGACGAGATGTTATGTTCGACATCAGCTTCAACAATATTAAGTACAAGTAAGAAGATAACTGGTTAAGTATTCCTACACTTTTAGAATAACCGATCTTCTAGTAGTGAAATTCGTCATCTGACATGCTATGTACATATAATGCTTATTATAAAGTCTGAAGAATGGCTGTTACGATACACATCTTTAAACAACCTTTCATCTGGAATAAAGTCAGAAAAGATACTTAAAATTTGACACATTCATTTTACCCTGAAATACGAAAATACCACAATTTTTAGTATCAACAACTTTGCTCTAAGTCATTATTTTGAGAGTAACAGTATGACAAATAGTTTTGAATGTCAAAAACATACAAAATTTTAGATCATAAATTAGAAAGCGCCTAAAAGAACAGTCTTGTACAAACTGTCTACAAATGAGGGTACATTCTAACATATCGAATTATTTATTTATATATATTATTTTATTCAACACAGGAAACTAGTAGGAAATTGTTATGAATATAAATGAAAATAAGAATTTTAGTTGTCGTTACAATCACATTTTATTAAAAATAAAACAAACCCGGCAACTTAAAATGTTTTTGTTTGATTATAATTCTGTTTAATTGTTGGTGAAGTATACAGTAGTAGTACAATCCTCTGTTATTACGTATATCAAAACGATCATTTCAGATTTCTAACTTTTAATAATTTGAAACTGGTGGCGTTTTTTGTCGCCAATTAAAATCTTGAATTTACAACGATGCAACTAAGCCCAACTGATTTCATTTTGATTATATCTTTTGCTACCTTGAAATTTAAAAGTCTTCATTCACTATAGTATTAAATTCATGAAGTGGTTGATATGTTTAACTAAGAATAAGCATCATAACGTATCATACCATCAAATTATACGTCCATTGGACAATATATAATCTTGAAAAGAGACAAATGCCTATAGCATATGTCAAGCCAAGAATTATGCAGGTCAATATAATTTTCAAGACTGCAAATAGACCTACTCATTGGTTTATAATGTATAAAAAAACACTTAAAAATAAAGACAGCCGTTGACTATGTTCGCAACGCACTCGGGCTGGATTTGAACATTGGTAAACTAGTGTTTCCTTCAAATTCATTGGACTGGTGCATTTACACGTGACATAAATTAACCAGAGTTTATAGAACACTTACATGTCTTCCATCATTATTATATCTCTATTTATATAATGGCACATTGACCATAGAATATCGGAGAGTAAATGTCATTTATAAAAACACTTAGCTCTAACGGTAAAGGTAAAACACGCGACATAAAAACAATATTATAGGAACAAGTAATAGTATGATAGATAACAAAATATGTGTTAACACCTGTTATGGCCATTCAGAGAAATTTTGATAGACCACATGCTCTATTATTTGAAATAAATAAGCGTATGTATTTGAGAAGCTCGGTATATAGATATTTAAAAAAATGTTAATCTTATTGGTGAAAAATTAGTAATCTTGAACATACTAAATATTTTGATATCATGATTTTCAGATTGTTCATTAATTTCGTTAGTGTGATTCAAATTCTCGAAATTAGGTTTTGGAGGACACTTTTTTGTTCATTCTCACCAGAACTTTTAATATAGAAATATTGTATTGTGTGTAAATATAAAGATTTCAAAGTTGTGACTTGGAAGTTTTTTTTTATTAGCGTATTATTTTAAAAAAAAATTTAGTATTTTACTTAAAAATTTAAGAACGAGTTGTCTACTTTATGTATTGGTGCAGTGAAATATGTAATTAGAAACAGTCTGTATAATCTGTTAAAGTCAATTAATTATAGTTATCATAGTAAATGGCATAAAATAAATGATTAAACACTGATTAACATATATAATATTTTGATAGCGTCACCAGCTTCCACGCAAGAACAAACAACACGAGGTAAGTTTTTTTTTTAATCAAGTGACAAATTTAACATTATGACCATATATCACACCAAAACTCATGTCCAAGAAAGACGAAGGTTTACAGCTTTTATCCTATATTTGTTATTCAGAATTCATGAATATCACAACTATATTTTTTTTTAACTGAACAGATTGTCTGTTCCCGCAGAGCAGCCCGTTCGATAACAAACTCGGCTTGGTGTCCACGCACTCCCTCGTGTTGGGTGGGGACTCTCCTTTTAAATATTGTTGTAAATACGTCAGTGAAACATTAATCCCGATAGGGAGTGTACACAGATTACACTGTACCCTCGCATCTCACGAGGGATGTTCCGTTAACGGAGGATATTACGTACATTCATACATACAAAAGATATTAAGATATTACTGATTCCCTTGTTTTGGCATCTTAAGTTTTTAAATATGAGAAGCCCTACCTTTCTTTTTCTTTAGCTCATTCCTCACACTACATGATAGTGAAATAAGCGTTAGAACAATTAGTTTGAATATATTTGCTTTTCGAATTAGTACTCTGTTATAAAGCTATTAAAGGGGAAAACGCCTTTAGTACAAACATCAATAAAAACACAATGGTTGAAAGATAAGAAGTAAAAGTCCAATAATGCATACTCGAGATTTGTTATCAGCCTATGCCATCATTAGATAAAAAAAATATATAATCATATAATAAAAATAATTATATGTCGTTCGTTCCTATTTGAATTATCCTTGGATGCTTATTCAAATAGCTACATTGTATTTCTCCTCTCACATGTATTGTTTTTTATCATTGCAACATAGAATGCACAAATTATGCGTTACTTGTCACTCGATCATTTAAATTCGAACTCCAAAATATAATTTATAAATCTTGAATCTTGCGGTACACATCGTTTTGGCTCAACAATCTGCACTTAAGACGACGGTACAGGCCCTGAAAGTGACCTCTTTCTGTGCACATTTCCCCTATAAAGTGAATTTGAAGGAAAGTAATAAAATCGTTAAAACTAATCACAAACTACTTACCTTTTACTGTTTGTCCATATAGAAAAATAAACAATGTGGCAGCCAAACAATTACTTCGAATTTTTCGGCATTTATCGCTGAATAAGGAAAAAAAACCCCGAGAATAGCGATATCACTACCGATCAAAAAATGAAAAGAACGAAAAAGCGTGTAATTGCGTGTAAAGTGGTGAAAAGCGCGTACACGCCATGTGACAAAATCCTCGCGTGTAAACCGTTGAAAAAGCGTGTGTTAGAGGTTTCCCGATTTGCTACGTATCAGGTACGGTTGGTGCGTAACACAACCGTTGGTGCTGTTTTGGAGGTATCATTTAACGCTTGAAATTGTCTTATTAATCACGATGAAATTTAAAGAATTGATTTGCGTATCACCAAAACACTAGCTTAACGATTAATTTGATAGCGATTTTAACGTTTCTAGAACACTTTGTTTATGATTCTTTATGGAATAACTTTGTTATGCACAAGTGGATGAATCAAACAGACCTTAAACGAACTGTGTTGAAATTGACATGACCTTTAGATTCTAAATATAGATTTGTGTTTCTGTTTGTTGTAAGTATTTTGTTCTATATAGTTCTGTTTTTTTTTTTATAGAAAAAAGATTGTTTTCATACAGACAAATGAATTATAATTAAAATAATAACTATAAACTACTTTCTAAAACACATGATACTGGTGTTGGTTATATTTGTATAATTGTATCTTAATTAGTTTTGAATTTTGAATTTAGGTTTTATTATCAAAATTATTTATTTCGATCATTACACAATATTTTTTGTTTGAGAGGATGAGAGAGCTGAGATTTCATTTTGAGTGAGTAAAGGAATTCTTCGATATTTTTTTTTTCTAAAAAAGATTCTAGAAAGTAAAATGAAAAATATTGAAAACATGGAACAGGGGGAAGGGGGTCCGCCCCCTTTTCTGAAAAAAAAATTAATAATATAGGGAAGTAGGACTGGAGCGGGCCCCCTTTTAGGCAGTCACTGGTTCCCCAACTTATGAAAAATTCTGGATCCGCTACTGTTATCATGAATAAAATACAATTGTACTGATACTTGTGTTCTTTGAATATTTTATGTGTGAATCTTTAATTTGATACTTTATTCGTACTTTTAACTTTTGGTAAAAGTTCTCATACGTCTGAATGATGATTTTTGCAATTTGCAGAAAAATATAAGAATGGTATTAAAGATAAGGAATTTGAACAACGAAAATAACCTACAATTTGAAATTATATCAAAATGGAAAGAAATCCTCCTGATAATTTAATAAAAACAAGTTACTTCATCAAAGTTGTTCCGTCGTGTTTATATTTAGTCACTGTGCAGTACCTTGCATACAATTTCTAATATATTTTTAGCGACCTCAATAGCGAAACAGGTTTTGAATTTACCTTTAAAATTTTACATTTTGAATGGGGTCAATTATGAATGTTAAAATAGCTTTTATTCTATTATCTTTTCTTAAAACCTAACCCTAAAATATGCCAACTTTTCCATTATATACTGTTACATTAATATAACAGTCAAACAAAAGATAGATTATGAATATGCTACATATATAGCTTGTTTTTGCCTATGGAATTTCAGGGGAAATAAATCTTAATTACAAACCGTTCGTTGCAACGGTTACTAGCATCGGTTTGTTGAAAGCATAATCGAGTACACATAATATCGTTTGTTATGAATAGGTATTACCAATGTTATTTCAACTGATCGGGCGGAGCTTACGTTTTAATTTGCATGAGGACAGTCGATTTGAAAATGTGTGTGATTACGATGATTGCCGTTATAGTTATTACTGATTTCTAATCACCTATCAGTGACCTCGAAGGAATTTACAAAAGAATAACTGGACAATGCATTGATGAGTGTATCCTAAAACACCTATCTATAGATGGACTGGTTTATTAGAGGTTTCCAGATTTGCTACCGTACCAACCGTAGTACGAAGTGGGAGCCGTCATTAAACTTTTGAAAATTATTGATGCATACACTTTATATCAACACATGTTTTAGGAATCATATGCAGAACTGTTTTGAGAATTTTTAGCTGTAATTTGGGACTAATTTCATGTGGTTTCTTCTTGTATTCGTAGGAAACAATAGTGTGTGCACTCGATTATGCTTTCAAGCAACCGTTGCAAGTAACCGGTGGTACGAAAGGTTAAAAGTTAAGAGTTATTTCCCCGTGAAACTACATAGATACAAAGAAGCTAAATTACAAAACAAATTTAAAACTTTATAAATTTTGTTTGTAATATCTTTATGTATCATTGTAAAATGTTAAAGTTTTGTATTTCTTTTGGTAAGTTTTTAGAAAACATGATCAAATAAAATGAATTTGAACAAAATAAATTGACCTTAATAACAAAAGAAAAATGACAAAACTAATATAAAACCAAATCCATTTTCAGTCTGTACGCGTGAGGTCTAAAACCCTTGTCAATGGATATTGAATCAAGATAATAAAAAAGTCGAGGGAGGCATACTTTATAAAAATTAATACTCTGTTACAAAAAACCGAAGGTGTCAAACGTTTGATATCTAATTATTGTACTGATTATGTATGTCATTATACTTTTAAATAACATTGCCTTGTGATAATTTTGTGTTATATGTAACATATCTGTTGTATATATATGTTGAAGAATTAAATAAAGATAAAAAAAAATTCAGACGTCCGGAAAGAAATTATAAGAAATACAAGGTCGTTTACATCTTCAATTTGAACAATAATATGCTTGACATCCTTCCTTTTTGGACAATTATCTTTACCGTCGGGCTTAAAGTTTTTCTTTAAAAAAAACCCTCATAAAATCAATATGCTCTATAAATTTTAGAAACATGCCCTTTTTATTAACACAACTGTTCATGTCTCTTTTTCGCAGTAAGCCGAGAGAGAAAACTCAGAAAAACTGGAGATAACTATTTTAAGAAGTATCGTATTCATGATACTAGTTCATATAAACCTGAACAAATTACATAGAAACATTTACGAACCGATGGTAATGATCCTTAATTTTGAGTTCATAAATCGTGTAAGTGGTGCAAAAGACATTATATAGCAACATAGTATTTTCCGTACAACATTACGAAGTGTTAGAAAGACATATTCATATTGCATTAGACGAAGTGTAAATATAGCGTCAAATTATTGCCGTTATCAGTGAACAAAATACGCTATGTTGTATGAAGTTTTTTTGGCAATGCTGTACGACAAAAGGATTAATGGATGGATATTGGTTTAACATTACCCCTCGTAGATTATATTTTACTACTCCCAGGCACGTGCAATACACAATTTTACTCACGACAATATTTACAAATATTAATGTAATAACAATATCTAGTGACATAATAATAATAAGCGAACACGATGAAGTAACATCGTGATGATGAATATTTCGACTCAAAAAATGGTTTTGGTTAGTGTCATAAAATTTATATTTATTTTTTAAGTAATTAATATAATCAACAATTTTATTAAAAAGTTCAGTGACAAAATATAAGGAAAAAGATAGATCGATGGTTTTACAATGTGTGTTGCGTTTTATGAAAAAATGTTGCTCCAATGATCGCGAAAAGATAGCTTAATTAATAAAAAATAATTTTAATGAGAAATCAACACAATTTTGAACTCATTTTTGCCATAAGCACGTGTACTAGTTTAGTGACGCATCCAGAACTTTTCATAAAAGGGGGGCGCTCCATCCGTGCTTCAGTGATTCCCTATATAATCAACCAAATTTTTGCCACGAAAAGGGGGAGCGGGCCCCAAGCCCCCTCCCCCTGGATCCGTCTATGTAGTCATTAACGACACCAGTAAGGTACAAGTAAGATATTATTAATAAGTAATTTCTAATTATTCCAATTTATATTTGAGTTTTAGAAAACATTCTTTATTCTAATCCTTTTCTTAATATATACAGAAAACAAAAACATAGCCATACAGAAACGCAAATCTATTTTTAGAATATAAAGGTCGAGGCAACTCAGTTCCAGTAAGGACTGTTTGATTCATTCTCTTGTGCACAAAATAAATTTTATCGTATACAATCACGTGCAAGGTTTTCTAGAAGCAGAGAAATCGTAATAAAATAAAAGATTAAGGTTTTATCACTGATATGCAATTTTGTTTCTTTATTTTCATCATGATACATACAATAATCTCATGCATTAAATGAAACCTCCCAAACAACACCAACGGTTGTTTTACGTACCAACCGCACCTGATACGTAGCAAATCTGGAAACCTCTATTATGAGCGAACTGGATAAACTCCGCCCAGTCAAGTGAAATAAATTGAGTAATAACATGTTTACATAAAAATTATACCAAATTGTAGCTAAAAATCATCCAAATCCTTTTTTAATGATTCATAAAAAAATACATTGACATTAAGGACATATATGAATTAATTTCAAAAGATCAATGACGGCTCCCAGTTCGTACTTCGGTTGGGACGGTAGCAAATCGGGAAACCTCTATTACACGCGAATATCATGTCACTTGACATGTATGCTTGGAGTTCAGTATTTTTGTTATTTTACTTTTTACATTCTCTAGTCTCACAAACTTGTTTTATTATTTCAAATTAAAAGAAATAATGTTACATACGGAATTAACTGACCCGTATATATCATATTAAGTCAAAAGAAGACTGTGTAACTTACAGGGGAATAGTTCAACATTTACTGTGTGGTCAATATTGAGTTGTGTGTAATGGCATCAGCCAGTTCTAACCGGAGAATATACAACAAAGCACAAAAAAGGATACACACTTATGTCAACTTTTACTATTCTTCGGTCCCTTTAAAGCTTGCTGTTCGGTGCGTGATAAGGCTCCGTGTTTAATGCCGTGCATTGACCTGTAATTGTTCACTTTTTAACATTGGGTTTAGATGTCCATGACAGTTGTCTCATTGGCACTCATATCGCATCTTCCTATTTTTATTGCATGTGTTCTAATAGCAAACATGAAAAGTCACAGTTTTTGTTTTGTTTTGAGAGAGACAGACAACCTGACAGAAAATAATATAAAAGGAAAATATTGTGAACACTTTAATAACATAAATGTGAAAAATATCCTCTATAAGAATAAGAAGGAACTAGTTGAATAACCTCTGTTTACACAAATATCTGCAAAACCAACAATCTCTACGATTTTTTATTTGCAAACGTAAATTACGTGTACCGCGGAGATGATTATTCCCTTTCTTTCCCCAGCAGTGGAGGAATTCCTTCCCATGGCGAGGGTGAAACCAAGGAAATCATATGTGTAAGATGCTGACAGTTTTAGTCAATTTATGGTTTTACAGAACCGTACCCTCTTATATGTGATCAGTCCAAACTCAAAACATTATGAATGATAAAGGGCTAAAATGTTTTTGAATTTTGAATCAATGAAATGAAATGAAGTGTTCATACCTTGACTATATACAAAGTATGATATGTATACTTACATGTTTAGTTTTTCATTTAGAAAGGCATCAGTCATGTACGAAGATATGGAAGAAAACATTTAAAATGTTTATAGAAACTTATGATTGTTTAACTGAAAACTAATGATTGTATGTGTTCTGTACAAATAAAGAACTGTAGATAGCATTCAAATGGGTAGTTTAACTTTTTTGAAATCTTGTAAATCTGTGTTTGTTTTTATTTAGGCTTTCCTTAGCACAACAGTTCAGTAGGATACTTTTTGTTTGGTTTACGATGCTGATGAAAATGGTATTTTTATGTACCTTCAAAATTTTTATTTGCATATTAATCTTTTCTTCATTGTTGGATATCTATTACATGTAGTTCGTAAAATAAATTGTCATTTATCTATGAATTATGTTATCTTCAGTTCTTTATGTTATGATGTGAGTTTGAATCTGAAAGTAAAATAACATTATTTTTTGAAAATTTCAGGTAAGGAAGCTTGTAAACCAAACAAATCCGTCTTACTGAATCGAGTGCTATGGAGTACGACAGCATTACTTTCTTTCAACTTCAGGTGAGAGCAGTTAGGGCCCGAATGGGCCTGAAATAGACTCTAATCATTTTTTGGATGTGTATTCAACACTTTAAAAAACAATAATGATCAATTCAAACATTCAATTTTCTGTCAGTACAGGGCATTGTTATAATTCTACCAGCCGATATATGTTTTAAATTTCCAGCTTTCATAGTTTTTAATAATTAAAAAGTTCAGAGATCAACCAATGTCATTTGTGTTTGACATGTAACAAAAAAACAATATACAAAAGTTACATAAGCAGAAAAAGCTAAACGATGTTCATGTATTAAGTTGAATTAATTTGTTCTGGGTCCTTTCTTTTTAGGTGTAACCCCCTTACTTACCACTGGCTTTAAAAGCCATACCACTACTGAAACACCTGAAGTATCAAGTAAGACAAGTTGTACCTCCCTTTTTACATAATCCACTTACTCATAATCTCAACCTTCCCTATACAATATAAATCCTAGACAAGTTGTACCTCCCTTTTTACATAATCCACTTACTCATAATTTCAACCTTCCCTTTAAAATATAAATCTTAGCATGTTTGTTATAGAAACAAACTATACATTTTTATGATCATATTTACCCTTCTTCCCACCGAATTATAACTATTCCTCATATATTTATGAAATATTCCTCAATATATGGACAACCTTATTAGTATCCTGATACAATTTTTATTAGCTTTATCAATCAAAAGAGCCGCTACCTGTATTAGCTTTTTCATGGCTTTTATTTTTAAGGTATTATATACAATGTTTACACGGTGAAGTTTAATCTGTTTTGTAACCTTTATTTGTTTTATCGGTATTTCATCTTCTGAAAAATATCATACATAAAAAAACTTTAAGGCGTTTAGAAACATATGCTCACTGTATCGTGCATTTCACTGTAAGAAGAGTTAAATGTATAGTTGACTATAATATATTTTGTGAACAGTTTTTGCTATATCAAATAATTTCACATTTAGGAAACCTTCACATGGTGTAACAGTATGTTGTTGTCTGTTATCTGTATTTGCTTTGAAATTTTTTTTAAAATTAATGAATTAAAATGTAAAATGTATTCCGATACAAGTAAACACATTTTAAGGGTTGAAAACAGGAAACGGTTAAATAAATAATAATAAAACCAAACTCTAGAACAAGAAAACTTTAAGCACTTGTACAAATTATTTCGGGAATACATACGATTCCGAGAAATAGTCTACTACTTTATGACAAAATAGAGAATGGAATATATCGGAATTTAAAAAAAAGTTAATTTAAAAAGCAGCCATACTTGATACACCTAGTCAGTAAACAATAACAAAAAACGGTTTACTGTGATTTTGTCCATCTCGTTATGATGCCGTGACCTAAATGTAGAAATTGTTTTATGTATTAATTGTTTTATTGTTCCTATGTTAGTCTGTTAAACAGAGAACTACGTATCTAATATACATTTTCATATATGCACGAATAATTTTAATGGTTATCTTGGAATAAGGCATTACTTTAATAACTTATCAACCTCACTGGTTAATTGTATGACAGTTTATATTAAAATTAGTACTAACTCATGATATTTTTTTCCTAGCCAAATTTAACAGTAAGATACCTACTTTTCATAATGTCTATATTGTCACGTGTTTATATTTAAAAAGCCAATTAACGATAGAATAATGTTAACCAAACACGGGCTGATTCAGAATTGAATGTACAAAAAATAAGATAAGTTTATTTACAGTCTGACATACCAGATAGTCGGATAAAGTTTCACATTTAATACACCTTTAACATGTTAAGTGTTTCCTGAACAAAATAACATAAAATTTCATGGCAGGCCTTGATGGAGAGTTATAAGCTATTTTCTTGAAGCATTTTTTACTGTTTTAGTAACTAAGTATGTTTAGATGTTAGAGTCGATTACATAAGTTTCCTATTTTTTCTCATTATTTTTCGAAGGTGTCAGTTTCTTAATCAATGATTTCTCTTATGATTAACTTATCTCCTGCTTTAATGAAATAAATGTTGTAGCAAAAAAGAAAACAATACTTCGTCCTACGGTATTGAAACATAAACTTTTTAAAACAGAAAAAAAATATTGTTCAGGAAGGAGATTTGTTTTGGTAATTTACAGTTTAATTTAATTTAACAGACCATCTAATGCCACCTTTAACGGAATCCAAACAGATTAAACAGGTTTTAATTAATCGTTTAAAAAGTTTTTTGTTGTTGTTAATCATGATAACGGTATTCTCCGGTTTGCTACCATACCAACCGTCTATAGAACTGGGAGCCGTCACAGTAGAAGGCAACATATAGTATAGTATAGTTTTCAACAATAGATAGGTGTCTACAAAATATCTTTTTCTAATTCGTCACTAATTTATATAAAAATTGTGGATAAATTTTGTCGAAACGATAAAAAAAACTACCATTAAATCGAAATTCTCCAAAAAATGTAACATTTTTTTACAATTTAGGAAAAAGGCTAAATATGAAAAAGGTTAATAATTTGATACGAACCAATTTCTTAATACATTATTCCCCCTTTCTTTATCCTACAAGAAACTTTCATAGGAGCCGTGGATTGCAGAATATCGTCCGCATATTTTCAAAATGTTCACGTAAATTGATGGCGTCGTGTGTTCAAACAGTTATTGGCCAATCAAATCTGTATATAGCATTTTATCCTCACGGATTGAGATTACCCCTTATCCCGTATTCTTACGTCATTCGGATTAATACGGGTCACTGGAGCCGTGCAGATTAAATAATATATATACCGACTTGCTTGGTCGATAACTATAACATATACTGACTGTGCTAGTCTCTCAAAAATATAAATTCTATTAAACGAATTCTGATAACCTTATTACGTAGTTTTTTCCACATTTATATCAAAAAATGTCTTACACATGTATTAGAAATGTTATCAATCAGAAAGTATAATGGAGATGTAAAATTTTGATTATCAAATACAAAAATAACTTGAGAAAATACACGAAAAATCAGAAATGCAAATCTAAATGTTTCCTCGTGCATGGTCTGATTAATTCATGCACGTGTGCAATATCTAAATAATCTCATAAAGAATCACAAATAAATTTTCTAGAAATTACGAAATCGTTTTCAAATAAAATTCTAGTAGTTTTATCTATTAGGCAATTTTAGTTTTAAATTTATCATGATGAATAAAATAATACATAGCATTAAATAATACCTCCAAAACGGTACTAACGATTTAGTTACGTACCAAACGTAAATGAAACGTAGCGAATCTGGAAACCTCTTATATTAAATGTTGTTTTTCGTTATGCTACATTAATATTAATTTTAAAATAAGCAACATGCATTACTGTATTTCTTGAAATTTAAACAGCTGAGTTGACAACGACACCAATTTGCACGAAAACTGAAGGAATGACATCATCAGAGATAATACCATCAAGGGAAATAAAAGTGAACAATCAGTCCATTAATATAGAAAATCTAAGACCAAATGCTATCATACCTTTCTCAAGTTATGAATCATCAGTGACCATTGAATATACACCGCAAAGGGCAAAACCAGTGAATGAGGTTAAACTGAAGAGTACCGATAACATAAAGACATTCAACGTTAAATTTTATAATGCTGATGGATCAGTGGTTTCAAAAACGGTGAGTTTTACTGTATGAAACAACATATATGTACGATCAAATTCAGGTCTGGTAGGTACACTAATGCATATAGTTTTGTTTCGAATGTTTGCGAATTGACGATTTTATATAAAAAAAACTATACTAATTGGTACACTTATGAGCCAAAATGAAGACTTGTGTCATTAATTATATTCCTTATATCACATAATAACATTTAAAACAAGTTAAACGTAATTAGTTTTTTAAAATACGGTAATATGTTATATATTTTCTATCTAAACGACACAAAGTTCAAGTCTAAGTTGTTATTCATAAAATATCTTTGCAGAAATACGTGGGTCTGATAGATATTGTGTACACTTACCAACTGTTTTTGGTTCGTTCATAAAAACATCGCTTAGCAAACATTCGACACGAAATTATATGCAAATCTGCTTCTGCACTGGGTTAATGGTATAGTATTGTCAACTTTTGCGTGAAATTCATCCCTGAGAATGATTTGTATGTGAGTAATGTTTTATCTAATGTAGCGAACCACTTCAACTTGAATGTCCTTCTGGTACCTTTTGCCCCTCTCTTTCCACCTCTAAAACAATTTTCGAGTTATAAAAGGTCGGAGGTGACACAAATATTGATCTTGTATGTGAAAACAGTATAAGGCTTTCAACGGCATACATGTTGATTACACTGTTTTAATAACACATCTGACAAAATAAGTTTTTTCTCTCAGATTCATTTTAAGGGTCAGTAACCAAGCATTTGCTATTGCTTTATTTATTGGGTATCCGTATTGATTTCGCAAATTTCCATAAACCTCTTTTTTACAATATTGTTCTATCGTACAGCTCCACTTTTTCATTCTATCAGAATCATTTGTAGCTTTCCTTTACTTAAGTATTACTTTTTCATTTTTTTATTTCGTGACTTTATCTGCAACCCGTTCTTAATTCCCTACTTCAATTTATTGAACTTAAAATTACTTGAGCAATATAAATGTGCACCTCCTAATTTTTTTATCAACATGATCATGTACACTGTTTCCTTCAGCAAATATTATACACACCACATTAGTCGTTTATCCCTAAAGTCTACTCCTAAACCCTTATCAGAATTTGATTTGATAAATATCGTTTATACTGTGGATTAGTTCTTCTTCGAGGGATACGAAGTTTTCCTTGATTTTGTGGATATAGAAGATCCATGCATTCAAATGTCTAACGAAATTCAAATGTCTATAGGATTGATTGCAGAATTTTATTTAGACAAAAACATGAAAATAAATAGCATCGAAAACAGAAATTGTCCTGCATCATCGACACTTAGTACTCACTGTAATGCTTTTGTAACATTTTTTTTTGGTTTTCAATTTCAATTATTTTAATATCCATAACAAAAGCCTCGAATTTGCAATGGGTTGATGTATCATAGTGTGATCTTTATTTGCAGTAATTCTAGGTAGTTTTCAAGTTGTTGTTCTGTTGAATTGAGGTAGTGTTTAACATACCCCTTATAATAATCATTTTTTCGATATTCACATTAAAACTCCCTTTGGGTTCTAAATTTAGACATTTGAATCCTGATATAATATTTGTTTCCTGAAGATCTCATACAACTTTAGCATAGTTATGTGTAACGAAACTGTAGATAAAAGATCAGTCGTCTCTTCAATTGCTTTGTGAAAACGACAATTGATGAGTGGTACAGTTGTTAAATGTTTTGGATTTTCTTTGAAATTCGGAATGCTTGTTATATTCTTTTTGTAACTTTTAAGTGAGGGAATTGGAAGCTTATTTATTTTTTAAATAATCAAAGGGATTTATAGAAAAATAATTATGTAAAACAAATCACTTCAGTTAAATGGGCATGACCTTTAAATGATGTCCATTGAATTAAACAGGATTGATATAATACTAATGCTCCTGTTTTTCCATCCTGTTAATTATAAATTGCTTTGTGTATAATTCGCACTCAGTCTTGTTATTTTTTATTTTTTTTAAACGATAACAAATATTTTATTCAATCATTTCCTGATATATAAATACCTAAGTAGCCCAGGTCGCATACTTAGGGGCCCTGTATTTTAACAGCCTCACTTGACCAGGGAAAATATCAAATGAGTTTATACAATAGTTGTACATACATAATTATATTTAAATAACCAATACAATTGATTTTCACACCTGATAAGCATCACTGTATAAAATCACTATGATCGTATATCCGGTTCACTGAACAAACATGTGTTTAATTATACTGGAAATACTTTAAAATTTGATTGCGAAAATAAGTTATAGTTTGAATTTAAGAATTTTGATGTGATTGAACAGAAAATAAAAGTATTTTTAATATATATATATGGATTATAAAAAAGGATAAAGCACATGTGGTGAGTACAAATGTATTACGAAGCATAATATATGTGGTAATTTACTAATGTAACTAATATGCACAGACATAGATTCAAATAATAATTACAAAAAAAAATATTGTTTTTCTTTCTGTTATAATAACATATTGTTCACTACTTTATACACAAGATACAAGAAGATTAGTATATATGGAATCAAACACACCTTTCGTTTAGAGCAGTAGAACTAAGTAAATCTTCCTATATTTTTAGATAAAGAGTTTAATTTTCGTTTTGCATATATACTTTATATCCGAGCGTAAAAGAAGAGGTTTTAATTCGGTTTTTCATGTGCAGTTTTAGCAAAGCCTGTATAGACTGCACATTCAGTTTAATTTTATCGAATTTGCATTTATTACGTATTTTCCAAATAGCATATTTGAAATAAAGTATTATTGCATCAACAATGGTATCATTTGAATTCACTGTACAAATTTCTAATAAAATATCTTTTTCAACGAAAACCTCGTCGCTTATAAGGTTAAAATGTTGTAAATTTCTAACAATCGTTTCTATCAATGGTAACCCACCATTTTTTCCTTTAAAAATGTCCGGTTCCAAGTCAGGAATATGGCCATTGTTATATTATAGTTCGTTTCTGTGTGTGTTACAGTTTAACGTTGCGTCGTTTGTTTTCTCTTATTTTTGAGTGTAAATTGACATTGCGATAAGACGTGTCACGGTACTTGTCTATCCCAAATTCATGTATTTGGTTTTGATGTTATATTTGTTATTTTCGTGGGATTTTGTCTGATGCTTGGTCCGTTGCTGTGTGTGTTAGTTACATTGTAGTGTTGTGTCGTTGTTCTCCTCTTATATTTATGCGTTTCCGTCAGTTTTAGTTTGTTACCCCGATTTTGTTTTTTGTCCATGGATTTATAAGTTTGAACAGCGGTATACTACTGTTGCCTTTATTTAACATCGTTACACTGACAAAATAAATGCTCAAGAGTTTCAATATTATTTATTTCATTTTGACATATGCATTATTTGCAGTCTGTTTTCTGTATATATAATCCTGTGTATACATTTCCATTGAAATTTTTTAGCTGTTCTATTAATAATTGAACAGCGGTATACTACTGTTGCCTTTATTTAACATCGTTACACTGACAAAATAAATGCTCAAGAGTTTCAATATTATTTATTTCATTTTGACATATGCATTATTTGCAGTCTGTTTTCTGTATATATAATCCTGTGTATACATTTCCATTGAAATTCTTTAACTGTTCTATTAATATTCATTTTACTCAGATTTAGCCAATTTTTTCCCAATTTATTTACTCGCTATACAAATTTTCCCATTTTGTTTGACACTTAGGGGTCTCAGTTATTTTAATGTTTAATTGAAGATATTTCAATGTCAAATCCTTGATTTTAATGATTTTATTGTCTGGATTTAAAATTCAAGGTTTTCAGAAATTTTGATTTTGTTCTTTTTAAAGCAGGTTGATCCTCGTTATTTTTTTAAATCTGCATGAATGATTGTGGTATGGAACTTTTAATTCGTGAATGTTCCGAAATACAATTACGTTTATCTATTAATTGCCTATATATTTCATTGCACGATTTAAAGTCTTTGGTATTATCGTCCTATATATCACCAATAGTTTTGATCTGACTTTTTGAAAAGGAAAAATAAAATAAAGATTTGCCTTGAGATAAAATATTTGAGTTTCCAAATAATCGCTGTTTCTTTACTTCCATTTCGTTAAATATACCCTGTGTGATCTTTGTCAATTTTGACCACGATTGTAAAGGGCTTTTGTAATAATGTGGTAGGTTTTTTTTTTTATCTCAAGACCTGAAAGGTCAGAACATTTACACAGAAAAAATTCATCCTCAAATTCCTTATCACATTTATTTAACCAAAATTTACCTATTGCATACCAACTAGATAATGGCTGATGTAATATCGAATATAAAGATTTGATATATTTACTTTCTACCCAACTATATAAATTTACCATTCCCATGCCCCCCTTTTTAACATCTAAACAACAAACCTTCCGGTCTACTTGATTCACTTTCCCATCCCAAATAAAACTCCATATTATCTTATTCAATTCTTTTTTGTATTTTTCGGGTATACCTCTTATTTCTAACTCATAACCACACACTGACATAATTAAATTTTTCACAATAAGGACTTTTCCAGACTAAATCAATTTTCAACTTTTCCAGACGTGTACACAATTTTGTACTTTTTTTAATATTGATTTCTAAATTTTGTCATTGTCAATGTTATAGCCATGGTGAATACCTACTGTTTTTATGTTATCTGTTGTCCAGCTTATCTTTTTAAAAGTAGGTCGTCTGCGTTTATTTGCGCCAATATTTATTCCCTTAGTCTTTTCGTAATTAGTTTAAGAACCCGATGCCTTTTCATATTTGCCTAATATTTTAAAAGATTTTTTACAGAACTTTCATTTTTATTAAATAATTGCGTGTCGTCTGCAAACATTCAATTTGGTTTCTTCCCCAGGCAATACAATGCCTTGAATGTCTTTTTCTGCCCTTATTGCACAGGCCAAGGACTCTGCCTATAATATATAGACATTTGTTTTAATACACGTCTTTGCACGTTTTAATACCATTTGAACCCAACCACGGAAATTGTCCCCAAAATTAAATTCCTTCATAACAAAGTCTAGCCATCCCCATTCCATCCTATCAAAGGCCTTTTGTTGGTCTAAAAAGACAATTATACCCTCTCAATCTTCATCATCAATATATTTTATGATATCTTGTATCATTCTATTCTCTTCCGTTATATGTCTGCCTTTTACAAACCCTTTTTGGTCGGGATGTATAAGCTTAGGAAGGACTATTTTTAATATTTTTAATCTTTCTGCTAGTATTTTAGCTATAATTTTATAATCGCAATTCAGTAGTGTAAGAGGGCGCCAGTTTCGTATATTTTCCCTTAAACAATAATGTTAAAATGCCTTTATATTGCGAATGTTTTTTCATTAAATATTTCTTGCAATAACGTACAAAATTCTTCTTGTATGATATTCCAAAATATTACATAAAATTCAGATATGATCCCGTCCTCCCCTGGAGATTTATTTGTTTTTAAAAATTTTAGAATTTCATTATTTCCTCCGCGGTTATATCACGGTCAAGTAATTTTTTGTCGTCATCGTTTAGTTTATTTTTGATGTGAATGGTTAAATCTTTAGCACTTTCCAAATTCCATCCCTCGGAGCTAAATAAATTTGAGTAAAATTTAACTTGTTCATTTAGTATTTCGTCTATATTGTATTTATAATGTCCATTATCTGTTTTTATTTGACTTCATAATTTATTTTTTCCGTTTTGCTTTTCGAGATTAAAAAAGTAGCTCGACGATTTTTCCCCTTCTTCCGCCCATTTTACACGCGCCCTTATTTTAGACGCCTCTGATATGTTCTCATGGTAATTTTGAATTAGCGATTCTATTTCTGATATCTTATTTTCAACCTCCCCAGACGTAGTACTGTTTAATTTGAGCTTTTCTAATTTCTTTTCAAGATTGATAATATAACTTCTTTGAGAATTTTTGTTTAATATTTTACTTACTTTCATGGTTAACTTTTTTATTTGTGATTTTGTTACATCCCACCAATGTTGAATTTGTTGGAACCTACTTTTTTCATTTTCCAGGTTTCCCACCAAATTGTAGATGCATTCTTAAATTCTTCACTTTTGATTGTATTTATATTCATTATCCATATACCCGGACCTCTTTGTATTTCATCAAGTTTTGATTTGAATGACACAAGATCATGATCGTTAAAAGGACAATGCTCGATACCAACATTGTAAACCTTTATTTGACAGATTTTTATCACAAAAGATATAGTCTATTCTAGACTTTGAATTTCCTCTCTGAAACGTATACCGTTTATCATTTGGATATCTGTCTCTCCAAATATCTGTAAGATTATATTGTAACAATAAAAAAAGCAATTCCTTTGTACCAATGTCATCACGATTATGAGAGGGATTTCTATCAATTGTTTTGTCAAGAGTACAGTTAAAATCCCCTACCAAAATGTAAAATTACCAAAATATTTTTGAAATGATTCAAAAAGCCGTTTCCTCTCGATGCCACTATTGTTGGCATATATATTTGAAATATGATAAATCGCACTTTCCGTTTTGATGCTACATTTTATTATTCGACCGTTTTGCGGGTTACTATTATCAAACACGACTTCGCCGGGACAATTTTTTGTTTGTAAAATAGAGACACCACGAGAATCACTGGTTCTTGTTATTGTTTTGTTAACGTGACTAATTCAAAAATACAATAAATAAGCCATACTTTAATTTAATCGGTGTCGAGATTAATTTTTTGTTTGATTCGTGCAATGTCAAATATTAATCTAACTTTTAATTCAGATTTTAGAAATGTAATTTACAAATCATTATCCAAAAGACTTGCTGGCAACAGAAAAATTCATACATTGAAACATTTTTCGAGATAAATGAATTTTTCTTTTTCATGCTTTCATTTCAATCAATCCTTAAAAGAAAACATTGCACTTTTTGATTTTTTCTTCGCTTTAACATCACAAATTGTCCATACGTTCAACATAATTTCTTAAAGTAAAGGTGACAAAAGTAATTGGTTTTATAATTAAATAATTTAAAAATGATTGCGAAGCATGGATAGATCATTAAAACTAGCTTTAAAAAAAAGGATATATGTTGTACCTGCATATGAATGTGGTCTTATTTTATCTGTTATAGAGTTAAAAAATTATAGTAAGGTACACAAAAAAGAGGAACAAAATTCAATAGTATTTATACTATCGCGCCATCATTGTGATTATGGTAAGCTAGAAAAAAACTTCAATCTTTTAAGAATGCGTTATATTTGTGCAGTAAAGTAGGTCCCTGGATTACTGAAACATGTTCTACACCTGAACATAGATAATCTTATCGTATTTAGCACATATTTGTTTTGTATTTTCGTTTTTTTATTGCTCTTGAAATTTGTATTTTGCAACTACTTTGTTGACACAACTGCTTGTGGTCGGCACGTTTTCATAAACAAGAAATTTTAATTATAACATCTATTTCTTTCATTTTATTGTCTGACGTAAAATTATTCAAAATATTAAGGTTTTTTCTTTCCCCTGGGATAAAATAGTTTGGGACAATTTTTCAACGAAATTTCTTTTGTCTTAATGCTCCTCAATTTAATATTTGATGTGGCCTTTTTTGGATTTTGATTTGAGCCCAACTGATCAGTTTTATATAGGCGAAACGATCATTTGGCTCAATAAAAATTGTCTCATTGGCACAAATACCATATCTTCTTATATCTATATATGAGAGATTATTCTGGTCAAATCTATAAAAAAAATGTATCTTCCGAAAAATTATTTAATCTACTGAAACTATCAAATTACTATTATTATTTTTTTAAATATCTGATTTTCTTTTTTTTTAATTGTTCTCGCACTTTCTTTTGTCACTGATTGGAATATTTGGATACTATCGTTTAAATGGATTCCGGGTTGTTTGTCTTTGTTGGGAGAATCGGTTGTGCTTGATCGGTTTAAATCCTACTCGACTTTTCATATTTATCGAATTTCTATGCTTATTCGAGTCGTTCAATTTACTTAACTCTTTATGTTTACTTAATTTCCTGGATTTAAATTTTTTGAATTTTTGGATTTGGTTTTTTATTTGCTGCATCTTTAAATTATTTAATGCGTTGAATATCAAAACTGCATAGCGAGAAGCATATCGTGCAATATACCATCACATTTATATGAGAAGAAATTCCCAAACAATTATGGGATAGGAAATTGCACATTTAAATACAAAATGTGTCTTTTAAAAGGGTATAAAAGTTTTAAAAATAAAAGAAACCTAACATCAATATCGTGACTACGGAATGCATTTTAATCTTTGGAACTGTGACGCATTGGCAATTTTTCAAATCGTGAACCAATCATATATTGCTGATGAAACAATCAGTTTCATAACTAGTGGTACCGATAGATAAACGAAAGAATTGAAATTAATCGAACAGTATAAAATTTTATAACATGAATATCTAGTTGGCAAATATGTATTTTAAATGATCTGACATCACACACACAATACACGCATGGAACTATTCCAGGGGATAAATACCAGTACCTAGTAAACATAATAAGTCAAATCGAATTACGTTTCATTCAATAACAAAGACTAGTTTATATCATAATATTTTAGAGGTAAATTATTTCCGTAGAAAATGGGAAATGTTTTGAAACTTGTTTTGGAAATTACGACCACACACGGGTGTTATTCGGTATATCGAGAAAATCGATAGTAAATAACAACTAACGTTGGTCTGTCATTGCAATCGGATCGTCAAATATCTGGTATTGGATTATGAATGCAATTAAAGGAATATTGTACTTCAAACCTGTCAAATAGTTGCTGTATTTTCAAGACCTGGAAAAATCAGAAAAACGGGAAAATGTCGGTCATGATGATTCAACTTACTAACTTGTACTGTGCACTAAGTCAAAGAAGAAATGATGTACTTTTAAAAAAAAAAAAAAGAAAAAAAAGGCAATGCCTAAATCTAAGTAAAAATCGGGCGTTGTATCTATAACGGTCACCTTCAAATGTATCATATTATATTTGTACAAAATGGTTAATCTCAGAAAGTCCAGTAAAATAAAAGGATGGTAGTATAATTAGCGGAGGAACCATCCTTAATTATACATATACATGGAACAGTAATTGCAGATGCCCTTTAACCACATATATTTGGCTATACCTCTACTATTTATTTTTACCTGTGTTCTATACAAATAATTTTATCAAGATTAGAAAGATATTTTTGTAAATTTTACCTTTACCATTTTTTTGGAATCCGCAAAAGATTCTTCGAGAATGTTATCAGTGCCACACACAATGATTGTGTTGAATATTTAATTGAAACTGACAACTATAATACATAGTTCAAAATTAAGTCTATTTAACAAACTTTCTGATTTATGCGGATGGAGCTTCGTCCGTATTGAAACAATTCATAATATTTTTAAATAAGTATTATTTATTGATGTTTAATCAAAATTGTGATAAATCATTCAACACGTTATTGTGACCGTGAAATTCAAGGCGTGACCAGACTTAATGATATCTTAACAAAATTTCGTTTACCAATTTATACTTAAGACTTTTGTGTAAAAGATATGTATACATTTACACATAGAACCATATTAAAACCATTTGTTTTGTATTCAAGGAACAATGTTACATTTAACTAGTCATATCAGATAATAAAACATCCGGTAGCGTTACTGGTTGAAAAAGGAAATATATTTGTATACATAATGCTA
Source organism: Mytilus galloprovincialis (assembly GCF_965363235.1). Taxonomy (NCBI): domain Eukaryota; kingdom Metazoa; phylum Mollusca; class Bivalvia; order Mytilida; family Mytilidae; genus Mytilus; species Mytilus galloprovincialis. The sequence continues at coordinate 103,211,953 of NC_134839.1, forward strand.
AATGCGTCAACAAATGAATGAATTGAGAGAAGATTTGTTGAGCTTTGCCTGGAAACATCTTAATGAGTACGAGTTCGAGTGTGTTAACTGAGAGAAGCTATACCATTAATTTTACATATAAGTATATTGAAGATGTTCTTTCAATTTACGAAATTTTCCTTAATTGGTCTCATTATAAGTCATGAACTAAAATTACAGACAACAAATTTGTTGTTTTCTAAACCTCATTTGTAGACACATTCCTCGAATTTGACTACAGCTATCATTTCACCATATCAACGATTTACAAACTTCATCTACGTATAGAGTATACATTTCTCAACTCACACATATTTTCCGAATGAAGATTTTATAATGTTGTTTTTATTTTGTATACCCTTGCATTTATATTTTACTTTATGAGTATGCTATTGGGAAAGTATGTATTTCATTTTAAAAGTTTATTTCTTTGAAATTTTGATGAGCAATCTTCTTTTACAGTTTAAGTTTTGTTGAAACGGTGTACTTGTAAGTCATGATTTTTCTTGGATACTGATCATAATGTTAAACCATTTTGACAGACAGTTTTATTTTTTAATTATTTGTCATCTTAATTCATTGATCTGGATTATTTTGTGACGTATCATGTGTCTTCCCGATTAGATTTCTTTCGCTATCTTATACCAGATCTTTCACGATTAAAACGCAATACTATACTTGACCACCGTTACTTATTCTTTTAAGATCACTTTTCCCGATATACCGAATGACAGTCGTGCTGAAGGAGTACATGTATCAACAAAACTACAAGCTACAAGAGTCTAAAACATTTTTAATTTTATACAGAAGATCTGTCCTATTTATACTTTTTATATGTTTATATGTTACAAAATTATACACAGATACATGTATAGGTGTAATACAACCAAATCATGGTACGTCACAGCAGGTTGTATACGAAAATAGGTCGGAAAAATATTCTCTTGAATTTGACAGTTGTAGGTAATTAATCCTAAATTTCAGTGTAGTAAAACGTTTCTGGGTCATAAACATCTCTTTGGTATTTCAAAGCACCATTATCTTTTTATTTGGGGTTTCTTTACAATATTTTGGAAACACGGTTACTTATATAAAGCTTGTACACAGGTAAGAAAAAGGAAAAATTTGATTGGTTAACTTCCAGTGATGTTTATTTTCTTATATGCAGTAACATGTGATGAGATTTTTGTTATAAAAGGATAAGGATAAAACTTTACTCATGCCAAGTATTTCTTTCTTTGAAACAAAGATAAATTTTGCACAATTTTTTGAAAAGTGCAAATTTAACAAAGAATAATATGGGAAAATCAATGGTGCTATTACACCTATATAGCAAAGTCATGTTTTACAATTCTGTGATAAAGTGCTATTACGTGAACCGTGGTATTGCACACATCACCCATTATACACGTTGAAAGATCAAACCAGTTATCTGTAATTAAGGGCTTTATATATATATAGACTAACACATACAAGCTTATGAGAAGTTACACAGATATTGCATACAAGTCGATTTTACAAAACTTATAGACACATTTTACTGCAATGGGTCCACCTATACCCCGTACACTGTAATGCGTTATGTGATTAACATAGTTTCTCAACTCATTAATTTGTTCAATTAAGGCATTTTTGTCTGATTATCGCGTGCGTAATTAGTTATAACGGATTAAGGACATTTCGTTTTGTATTTCTTTGGAGTTCGGCATTTTTGCTTTTTTACTTTTGCCATTCCTTAAACAAATATCTGACGATAGAACTCATCATTTCCTTTACAGACAATATCTGACGAGAGAACTCATAGCTGTCTCTGATTCTATTAGGAAGATTAATTTTAAAGCATTGTATTAGAAGATAAATCTAGTAAACAAACACTTCTCTGATGAGTTATTTAAGGATAATACTAGAAGATACATCTGGTAAACAAACACTTCTCTGATGAGTTATTTAAGGTTAATACTAGAAGATACATCTAGTAAACAAACACTTCTCTGATGAGTTATTTAAGTTTAATACTAGAAGATACATCTAGTAAACAAACACTTCTCTGATGAGTTATTTAAGGATAATACTAGAAGATACATCTAGTAAACAAACACTTCTCTGATGAGTTATTTAAGGATAATACTAGAAGATACATCTAGTAAACAAACACTTCTCTGATGAGTTATTTAAGGTTAATACTAGAAGATACATCTAGTAAACAAACACTTCTCTGATGAGTTATTTAAGGTTAATACTAGAAGATACATCTAGTAAACAAACACTTCTCTGATGAGTTATTTAAGGTTAATACTAGAAGATACATCTAGTAAACAAACACTTCTCTGATGAGTTATTTAAGGTTAATACTAGAAGATACATCTAGTAAACAAACACTTCTCTGATGAGTTATTTAAGGTTAATACTAGAAGATACATCTAGTAAACAAACACTTCTCTGATGAGTTATTTAAGGTTAATACTAGAAGATACATCTAGTAAACAAACACTTCTCTGATGAATTATTTAAGGTTAATACTAGAAGATGATTACTTGTCTCGATTCAAAAGAAAACAATAGAGCAACAAAGCGTTACCCCTATATGTTCTGACGGATTTTTTTAAATAGTCAACTGTAATGCATTACAATCATTTATTTGTTAATTTATTGTTCATGAAATGAAAAAAAAATCGATCGAAATAAAAACGTCTTTTATTCCCAGTGATAAATAACCTGACCTATGTCAATGATGTTAAACATTTTGAACATTTTTTTTGTCTTCATCTTTGTAATCAATTCGCGCTCAACTGTTGAAACCTGGGTTGACAACACGCGCATGTAGCGTTCTTAACTATAATGATGACGTTTTTAAAGACAAAAACGGTAATTGATGGTTTCAAAGACTGTCCAGTTTCTTTAAAATACTTTGTTTGGGACAGAATAATGCACCAGTTATAAGTATGTCAGCCATTTAAGAACAAATAAATTAACATATAACAACCTGTTACTGTAATCAATTTGTTGTTTATTAGTTAAAAACGACATAACTTATTCTGTTAATCATATGAACGATCAATTTTCGACAGAACCGCTTTTCATATGATGTTTCTTCAATGTTGAAATTTGGAATGCATTTACTGCGTATACTTTGCAAAGGACAAGCGAATAAATCAGAGTACCATAGAAATATGACGCATTTACATGGAAAACAGAGATGATATTCAGGCAGTTGTTCAAACAAAGGCGATTCCGATAACCTCCTTGGAAGACAGTGACTGCAAGTTTTAATATGTGATATATAACTCAGTCTCTGCAAGGATGTAAAATATATATATTGTGCAGGATTCGTAGCAATTGTGAAACAAAATTTAGACTAATGACACCGTTCAATAAACCTTTAAGAAGGAAAACAAATGTAAAATACAGGTTGCTGAATGTCGTATCAACTTGAGACGCAATATGAATAAGAAAGTGCTGCTGTGAATTTTTACAAATAAATGAAAATAGGAATATTCATAATAACCTTAATTATCCGATCTCTATTAATCACTATTTTTTTCTGTTTATTTAATGGAATCGACATAAGTGATTGCGCACACATATTAAACGTCCATGTTCTGTGGTAAAAAGAAGTGCTACGTCTTTGCACAGAGCCGAAGGAGGAATTAAAAGAATGCATACCATCTAATTCAGTTACATAGAAAACCGAAAAGATAAATTGGCCTTTTTCATCTAAAAGTGGATTTTATTTTTACTGTGCATTGAATCCAATAGAATGCAAAGCAACAAACTTTATATTAAAATCTCAATTAAAACATACAATATTTCTACAATGGTGTCGAATTAAGGTATCCAAAACAATTGTGTAAGAAATTGAGACTGATGATATTGTTCAATAAACGTCTAGCAATGGAATACTTATGTTAATTACAGGTTTTTGAATGTCGTATCAACATGAGACGTAATAACAATATGCAGATTCCGTTGGAGAGTTGTAACAATTAAATGAAAGTTTTAAAGATGAAGCAGGCTATATAGTTTGCATACAAATTGTTAAGCTAAAAATATACCTAATTTTTCACAAATTCGATTGCTTAATGTACTCATATGAACCTTTGCTTATATTTATTATTTTTTACTTATTTATAACTAGCTTCATGATAATTCATAAATTTTTAGCAATTCCGGTACAATTATCTTGAATTGATCAATGAAAATAAAAAGTACTTGTTTTTCATTTCTTTGCTAGTGATAAGATAAAAAACAATTTAATATAATTCCTCGAGAAAGATAAATAAATAGTTAGATGTATATAAATTTTATCAATGCAACAAGTGTCTTACGATATTGTCTTACTCGATTCAGTTAAATTTTAATATTTAAAGCGCAAGACTTGTCGAGTGGAGAAATTTCGTTATTCTGTCCTTTCAAAAATGATACATAACAAAAATACTGAGTTCCGGGGAAAATTCAAAAACGAGAAGTCCCCAATCAAATGGCAAAATCAAATGATAAAACACATCAAACGAATGGACAAAAACTGTCATATTCAAAAGGATTGCAGAAAATAGTGCTCTTCATATGTATGGTTTTTTTTAGAACATCACAATAGGAAATCAAGAAAATTTAACGTCATAATTAAATTTCGATCAATCACAGAAAGACCAGATATTTCACTTGTGACGAGAAATATTTTTCTCACACCGCTCAAGAAAGGTGAAACATTGGAGAAAACTCATTGTAATATATTCTAACACAGAAAATAAAATTTTGCCAATTTTGAAGACTGAATTAGAAACATGAAGTATTATACTACCTGTAGGAATACTTAATGCATCGGTAAACATAATTACATACAATACCTGATCTCAATTAGGTATATTTATCGCGAATTGAAGTGTGGCGACTGAAGTGATTATGTTATAAACATAGAATTAACTGTATCTGAAGAGCATCCCCGCAAATGTTCTTATAAATGTTTACATCGAGGAGCCAGTTCGTGCTTATTCTTAGTATATAGCGTAAGAGGAATACAGATTATCCAGAAAAATGCTGAGGTCGAATGGGAAACATAGACGATACACTGGTGGTTGTTTATACAAAGAGGGTTTGTATAACCTTCTTTAGAAGTCAGTAGGCCGTGAGCATAAATATTTGTACAACACTAGCCTTAAACTCAGAGTCAATCCCATGACAAACGGAGACTGTTTACACTGTCAACCAATTATCTATCAAGAGACAATGTAAAGTTCCTTAATGTTGTGTCAACTAAAAGACAATTTACCATATGTAGGTGGCATAGGGATGCTGTTACAAATAAAGTCACAAAAAGAGTCGCATGAACTGTTTTGTTATATTTCTTTTTCTAAAATGTCAAATCGGACCAGGAGGAATGATGAGATTTTTAGACCTTACTGTATTGGTACAAAATGGGACAATAAAAACGGAAATATTTGTTTCCATCAGAACGCCTTCTTTTCTGAACAGGGCTGTTCCTATTTTATTTCTACATCCCATGTCATGAACATTTAACAAAGAGAGGCGGATGAAAGGGGCATTCAAACTAACAAGTCGAAAACTAGCTGATAAAGCCATGGCGAAAAGCAAAAAACGACAAGAAGACTTATAACAATATATGTTATATGTATCCAACAAAAAATGGGTGTAACATCTTGTAAGGTTCCCTCTAATGCAGCTGATTCAAATGAATTTAAAACGGTATAAACACGAAAATTTGTATGAATACTTTTAAATACGGTATCAACATATTATCTTTAAATGTATCATTTCATTGAGAAAATAACTTTTACTAAAATGTCGCTAATAGACAAAACAACACTCATTCATTTCAGCAGCAATCAACTGTAAAGGAAAAAGATAAAAATAATTAGTTTTCAGTAAAAGTTCTCTTTTCCTATGGTCTAGCAAATTTAACAACATACTGGCTTCTTACAAATACAGTCGACTTTCAATTTATTTTGTAAAGAGACGTTATGAAATCGTTTGGGGTGATTTATGACTTAATTTTGTTTAAAAGATAGGTAGTTTCAAACCATCAACTAAAGCTACCTTTGACGGATGTTTATACATCTAACGCATTCAAGACCATTCCTTTAAGAATATGTGCCGTTAATAATTTCTTAGTCAAGTTTGTTGACATCCTATTGACAGCTGCAATGTGAATGTTTTGTTATTGTTTGAAATACTTTTTTCAAATAAAGTTAAGATAGGCAAACAAGAGGGGTTTTGTACATGCCAAAGTTAAACCCAATCCCATTATGTTTCTGTACCAAGTCATACTATACGCATCAACGCTGTGTCTGTTTGTTTTTAGGAGTCAGATACTGATTATAAACTCCAAATTTGACAGTTGATGAGGTTCAACGTACTCTCCAGATACATGTTATCCCTTTTTTATGTATACAAAAATATACACGTTTGTCTTCGATTTACACGAATCGTGTTTCTTTCAACCGAAAATACATTAGCCGAATGTATGTTCTAAATATACAATTATTGATTATAAAGTTTGATTTTTTTGGTAGAAAAGACATATGATATATATATACTTATGTAGTTTAAAAAGTCATCTAAGTTTTAGCTACATCTTTTGTATAGATTATCAAAATAACTCCATATTAAAACTATTAGAAACAAAACTTCCTGAAAATGTGACCAGCCGTAACACCAGTAATATAAGGTTAATTAACATTTTATATCTATCTTTACGATTCCTTAATAATGAAGAATTGTTGGATATAGATTTATAAAACTTGCATATTGGTTGTACCGTCAGCGGATTTCCAATAATATGATTCTTATTCTACATTCAAGTGGATTTTGGTTTGAAATAATATAACTGAATATCAATACTAACAGGCTTTATTAAATACTTGTTTTTAAATATCAACAATATTATATATAACATATCCTCTAATCATTCTACTATGTCTACTGAAATATTATATCTAAATATTGTACCCTCAAAGCAATCGATTTTTTTCAAAAAATATTTACATATTCTTGTTAGAAGAAGAAAAAAAGGGACAAACAACACTACAGATCCGAATTTTGACTGTAAAAGAGATGGAAAGAGTGTGTGGTGAATATTTAAACAATCGAACTTTGGTTGTTTCAAAGTTTTCAATATTATGAATAAATATTTATGATACGGTTAAACAACTGTTCTTTCTTGCAGATAGAAGTACTTGAAAGTGCTTATAATAATGGACATCTTAATGTCAACAAAGTCCAAATAAACATCACTCCAAAAGACAAAGAGAACACATACCAACCAGTCAATTTACAAATTCAGATCTATGGATGTTATGAAATTGGTAAGTGTACTGATAAAAAATCAGAAACAATTGTCGGTAGGTATTTTATTCTTAGATACCATACGATTGGCTGTTCTTTCCTGAGGATTATCAATAGCTATTGCGATGAATTAGTCATCAAGATACTAGTGTTTCAAGTCATTAACCGCATACTGCAATCATTGTATATTTTTACAAAGAGTGATGCTTCTGTGGTGTAATGTAATCCTCAGTATTAGAGTGGTTACATGTGTTAGTTAATGACTTTTATCTGTGGTGTAATGTAATCCTCAGTATTAGAGTGGTTACATGTGTTAGTTAATGACTTTTATCTGTGGTGTAATGTAATCCTCAGTATTAGAGTGGTTACATGTGTTAGTTAATGACTTTTATCTGTGGTGTAATGTAATCCTCAGTATTAGAGTGGTTACATGTGTTAGTTAATGACTTTTAATGCAGTCACATTTACGGTTATTCGAAAGATTATTATCTGTATACTTTTTTTTCACTGTCGTCAAAAAGTCGTACGAAGCAGTTTCTTTATTTTTCAATTTCAACATTAAAGAATGACATTCCTAAATTCGTAGTTTTCTAGTTTCTAGCATGATGAAAATATTTCACAGCTTATAGAAAAAAAAAACCCAAACATTAGTTATGTGGGTTAAACATGCATTATTATAATCATACCCTATTTCCATTCCTAATTTTATAATTTAAGGCAAGTTGCAATTACTTTAAAAATCTTTTGAGAAGTAAACTGTATTGAGCTTGAACTGTTTTTTTTTACACCTGTCTTTCAATTGTTATTGTTTTATATCACAAGTTCCCTTTTTTGGTTGATTAATTATTTACTGGTATAATAATATTCAAGTCATAGATATGTAAAATGACAAAAGCACCTAGTTTTTGTTTCCAAAAGTTGAATGATCTGTTAAAATCAGCCGAATTTTACTGTAGATAATATATATTAAATACCGAAGTGATTTATTTCCGAGTATAACTGTTATACCGAGTGTGAACTTGCATTGCTATACGACGTGTCTCGGTGTTTTGTACATCCAAAATTTATGTATTCATGTATTCTGTTATGGTTTCGGTTGAATAATATGTTTTATACTGCACTCGTTCTATCTGAGCAGTCAAAATGCATTGACTGTATATTTCTATGTCATATACAGTCACTGACCCGATATCACTTTTCTTTTCCGCGTGAATATTTAAATAGAAGTTGCCGAAATAACATTTAATAAATCATACGACCTCTTCAACCTGTTCTTGGTTCCAATGCATACAACGATGCGTGGAACGACTCAACCTTGTTTCTTTTGCAATTATTGGAAAAACATATTTCATTTATTAATATTTTTTGTTTGCAACCTATAAATCATTAATTTGTTATGCTTATGGTTGATATTTTAGTCCATACTCAAATGATTTCGTTCATCATCGAGTGTGGGTTTCAACAGGTAAATGTACATTTCATTGTGTTGAAAATTTCTCCGTGAGCATGATACGAGGCTTTTTTAAAGGGGATTTCCCCAAATATTTAAATCAAATAAATAACTTTAACATGCTTAACGCATCAAACAACAATTGAAAATGTTTTTTTTTAGATTGCAGTATAAAGACAATAATAATGCATTGACTTGACATATCAACGATATAAGGATTCGGCCCGAAACGGGGAAATAGCTCGGCACAGCCTCGCATTTCCCCGTTTCTAAGCCTCATCCTTATATCGTTGATATTTCCAGTCAATGCACTATTATTGTCTATATGTCTTATCGTTTGTTGCCCAAATAATTATAAAATTGCCTTTCCATAACATCATTGACATGAAAATTGTTTGGACGAATATTGTCAAAATAATTGTATAAATCCAAGATTGCATGTAAGTTACGTAAGTGCGTCACTATTTTTTAATATCCTGTGGTGTTTGTTGATGATGGAATATTTTTGGTGTTGCTCTGAGGTTTGCATTTTGTGTTGAATAATATATTATTTGTTCGTGCGTTTTCCTGATCTGAATGTTCTTGTGTGTGTTTGTGCTGTATTTCTGTCACGTAGTGTTGTCATTTTAGCAACATTTTTTAATATTGTCATAAAGCAGGATGTTTGGCTAGCCATTAAACCACGTCCAATCCACCATGTTTTCTTAAAATGTCCTGTACCAAGTACGAAATATGACAATTGTTATCAAATAGTTTATTTCTATGTGTGTTGGTGTTGCACGTCGGTTTTCCTGTCGTTACTTTGTTTTTCTCTTATAGTTGATGTGTTACCCTGGGTTTTAGTTTGTGACCCGGACTGGTTTCTCTCATTCGAATATGACTTTTGAACACCGGTTTACTACTGTTGTCTTTACATTGTATATATATAGAGTGAAACTTAAATACTTTTCACCTGAAGCAGAAGAAATCTCCAGTTTTACCTTAAGCAGAAGAAATCTCCAATTTTGAATAACTCGTCCTTTTTAGAAATCACAAACAAACTCATTTTTGTTTCATTCCATCTATTGAACTGGTCATCAAATCATTTACATCCTTTTTTCTTACCATGTTAACATTTAAGTGAGCTCATAATAAGGATTTATAATTACAATGGGAGAGGCTAGTTTTGTAATCGCGCTCGAATGTGTGAAACATGCTCTAAATTGGTCAGACAATACTTTATGTTTTATGAACATTCAAAACCCTCGGCTACGCCTAGGGCTTTCAATACTTATATATAATTATAGATTAGACAATACTTGGTCATATTTTATGAATATTTAACCCCAAGGAACATGACCAACTATAGCCTGACCAATTTAGAACATATTCACACTTTCGAGTGACCATACAAAATTATCCTTTCCCATTGTAATATTCAAACTTAAAGAAGAGTTCACTTTTTATAATGAATTTAATGTAAAACATAGGTAATGATCAGTTCAATGGATGGAATGAAATAGCACTGTCATAGTTTGTGAGGACCAAAGGATAAATTGTTTTTCTTCTTCTTTAGGTAAAATGTAATACTAATATATATCTAGAGATTTTTTATGCCACACCTACGATAGTAGATTGGCATTATATTTTCTGGTTAGTGGGTCCGTTTGTTCGTTCGTCCGTCCGTCCGTCCGTCTGTTCGTCCGTTCGTCCGCTGTCTCGCTTCAAGTTAAAGTTTTTGGTCAAGGTAGTTTTTAATGAAGTTGAAATCCAATCAACTTGAAACTTAGTACACATGCCAAATTAGAGTTTTGACCCCAATTTCACTGAACATAGAAAATGACAGTGCAAATTTCAGGTTAAAGTTTTTTATCAAGGTAGTTATTGATGAAGTTGCCAATATGTCATTTTTGAGATGGTTTTTGAAAATGAAAGTGGCCACATCCGTGTTCATTCTCAACCTTTTTGTATATGTTATTTAATATCATCAAATACAACTTACATTTAAATATTAAGAATGAACACAAATGCGGCCACTTCCATTTAAGACGGAAAACGTCTGAAATTTAACTCGGGTAATTCAGTGTGCCCCACATTTGTTTTGCTATTTCTTCACAAACAGAAAAAATATTACAGTCGTTCATTAATTGTATTGCGTCGGTCTATCTATAGGTGTCAAATTGTGAAAAAAAAAGCAAAGATGCTGAATAAATAATATAAATAGACATGCATAATGCCACACAAAAAGTGAAAACCTGACTTCCAAATACTAGTATTTGACTAGCCTAGATCTGGTATAACAAAAAACAACAAGAAACAAAAAACATAATAAATAGGGGGAAACTATAAGAAATACAATCGATTACGTATATGTATATGATAAAGTAAAAAAATGAATGATTAGATTAATATCTCATATATATATATATATATATATATATATATATATATATATATATATATATATATAAAAACAAAATCTGTGTAATTTTGTCAATTAATGTATCATAATGCATTCATCGATGTTAACAATTATGAAACATGTCTGTAATCGAATTTTCATTATTATGTTTTATATGCAACCACATTAAGTTTTATATGTAAAATCTATGAAGTCGCAGCATATGTGATCACAAAAAAGTGAGAAGGAATGTTGGAGGAAACGGAGCACAGTTGTCACTTGCTTGTGTTTGCCTTCATTAGAAAAGCTCAAAACAATAGATTTGACAGCCAAGGATACATGTATATTAATACATGAAAAGCTTTATTTCCTTCACAAAACTTATAGGAAGAGTTGGGATCTTAGTTTTTTTAAATTATTTATCACCAAAAAGGGGTAGGGGCAGTTTCCTTTGAATTTATTTCACACAAGGGTCAATTAAAAAAAATATCATTCAATCTTTTAATAAAATTCAAAGTATTACAGCCCCAAGTGGGTACTTAAAGAAGATCTTAACAACATAATTGTTTATTTCTAAACATACCAGTACTTGATAAACGCCTGAAGATAGCCAAAAATCGCGACTTGCATAAACAGATTAAGCCAACTATGAAGAATAATTATTTCGTTTGTTTTATAGCGATGTCTTTAGTTTCGAAATTTGCCATAAACATGCAATTTTCCATCAAACTGTCATCAACAATAAAATTTAGATTTTTATCAATGTGTGTATAATAAGGAAATCATATTTTTATAACACAAAGTCATAGGTACTTTATTCTTATGATTTGCGTCATGTGACCTTGGTCCTTTTGATTAAATTACTTTCCTTAGTTGTAGATTGAAAATATATATTATATATAATTTGCGGATAATCATGTCGTTTTCCGACTTGGATCTTAAATTAAAGTGTCTTTGAAAACTTCGTTTGGCGGATATTTACAAAAATATTGCGTATTCTAAGGAAATCATCATGTTTTTATAAGAATTTGACCCAAAACGTAAAAAAGCAGGTAGGATAAAAAGGTATTTAACCCTAATAATTCAACCAACAAGGTGTTTCGGATTTTCCCTTTATGCGGACAAATCATTAACAGTAACCTTTTGTATGTTTATTTCTATTTTGAATCTTGCTTTTCAAGATTTTTCGTTATCTTATATATAATAGCAAATATACTACGGTTACGATACATCTCTAAAAGAAATAAGCTGGTTCTCGACTGACTACTACACTTTGTTCATAGAGTGTAGCGGATTTCAGTTTATAAGAAATGACACAAAATCGTGCATTTCTAAAAAAAAAAATTCCGACAATATTCTAATCTCAAAGCAAAATATATAGAGTCATTGTAATTTAAAAGTCTTAGGTTTAGGGACAACATCAAAAGATCAATATATAAAACAAAAATCGTAATTCTTATAATCATTAATACTCTGTTATGTTCTTGTCTTGTATTGTGTTTGGGGTGAATTATTTATGACTGAATTTAGATATAGTGACAGTGCAGTATTATAATTTAGGTAGCGCTTAAGTATTAAGATAGATTTATAGTATACCGTCATCTTCTTCTTTTTTTTTCTTCTTTAGTAATCCCTCCTGTTTAGGAGCACTCGGATGAGACCGATTAATTATAACAGTATCTGTACATTAAAACACAATAAATCCTCTATAAAATATGAATGAACAGTATCCTCCACCATAATAACCAGTGTATATATGTTCCGGACCATATGAGTATTTGGACCATACGCGTATGGTCATGACCATATGGGTATATACTCATATGGTCCGACCGTACGCGTATGGTCGAGGTAATTAACATTCTGAATCAGTTTACTTTTAATACTTCTAAACTGTTCATATGGTATGACCGTTCATTAAAAAGACGCTATCATATACTGGGTAATTTTATTATTATTTTATAATAAAAAGATTAGCTAAAGAAAAATTAGAAGTTTCACAAAGTTAATTTTACTTAATTGTCAAAACTATGATAAACACATTTTATACTGATGGTCATTACCGATGGTCATTACCGATTTTTTTATTACGAATGAATGGTACTTTGAATATGTCGACTTAAATAATTAAATTTCAAAAATTTCTTTATGAACTGTTACACAAGAAGTCACTGGAAAATAGCATAGTTTATTTAAAATGTCTTGTGAATATGGTGTATTGCAGTCATATTTACGATATTTGAGATCTAGAACTTTTTAAAAACACCATAGACATCAAAATGACCAAAGACTTCGGTATCACTGTACGCAGCTACAAAAAATACTAGCTTTACACTCTCAAACAAAAGGTGTACACGAAAAGGATCGTGCACAACCAAGACTTGCAAATGCAAAAAAGCAATGATACCGTGTGGATGTAAATGTCACCCAAGCCTACATGTAAGAATGTAACTAGAGATGAAAACTAACTATGGTATCAATATTTAATTTTTACGTAGTTTTTGAATTATAAAATTAACAAATTGTTATGTTACCATCATATTTTGTAATTTGAAATAAATATCTACATTTTATATGGTCCAAATACTCATATGGTCCGGCCCGTTAATAACCAAACGAGTATTATACTCATATGGTCCGACCATACGCGTATGGTCGGACCATATGAGTATACGCAAATGGTCATGACCATACGCGTATGGTCCAAATACTCATATGGTCCGGAACATATACAACAACTCGTGAGTTTATATATAAGCATTAATATAGGGACTTTATAAGTTACTGTAATGTAATGTTGAAATGGCAAGAGACAGAAAAAAAAATATGTTCGTTAGGCTTGGATTGTACTATTGCAGTAACCAATCAGTCTGGTTATTTACTCAAATCTCCAAATTTGTAGACAGATGTGCAATTTTATTGTTTATCTATATGAGGAAAAGTTGCATTATCAAAATATTGAAACAAATACCAAACATGTGTTTTAGAATCATTTTTTTAACTATGCCGGTTAAGAGGAGATAACTCTTTTAGTAACAAATTTATACTGGACAGATAGGGATTTTTTTTATTTTTACTTGTAGCAAGAAGTTCGCTGACACCATTTTTTCCCTTGTTTTATTAAAACATACATAAAAAAACCTATCTTCTCCGTCTCGGAGATACATATACCTATGACCTATCTTAATGATTCTTTCATTGTTGAAAACCCTACAGCGACTATCAAGATTAAGAATAGAAATGAAAACCGTGACCATTGATAATTTATATTTTTTGTATGTATTCACTTTTGACTTTGTGTGTGATTAAGTCCCGTGTACGTGTACGTTTCCTTCCTCCATATTCCTTTATGTTCTATTAAAGGGTCTGACACGACTTAGTGCCAGAAGCATTGTATATTCGTGAAATATTTTCTCGCACAATGTCTGGACATTCAACATTGTCAACCCTCATAACCGTTCACCCGTCATCTTGGGTTTTCAGTCTACGCAATGTTGATTAAAATAAATGTATTTTTCAATTGCTATGTTTTATATTAATAGAAATGATCTAACCATAATCTTCGATAAATAAATGTAAAAAGCATACCAATAGAAAATGATAAACACTGACGATGGTTTCCCCAATTAATGAAACTTTTATATTCACGTTTCATTTCGTATTTTTCTAGTACGTTCTTTTTGAAGAGCAAAACACCCTTTATGTCACCTGTTTGACTTGGGCTCATAAATGCGGAGAAAATATTTACTCGTGTTAAGAGCGATGACCTAGACCTTGCAAAAGCTGAGTTGTGCAAATGTATCAAAATACGAAATAAAGTATAATTAACTTTGATTCTCAACACAGCAGTTGTCTCTGATTATTTTTACTTTTACACTTAGATACATGGTTGTTTTCATTTGTTGTTTTTGGCTATGAACTAGTTGTCACTAAGCTGCGAGAGTTCTCAGATCTGTATGTTTATTGTCTTTCTGAAGAGTGGATGTGAAAGTACCCGTACACGTTTACTCCTCTCTGTGTCTTTGTTAGATGTATTTCTATTCTGATTAATCTAGACCATTTTAAACTGATTTCTTTTTTATTTTGCACCACTGTGCCTGGTAGTTGGGAGGTTTGGAGCCAAAAAACTATTTTAACCTCGCAACATAAGTGCCTTTCCCAAGTCAGGAGCCTGTAATTCAGTAGATGTCGTTTGTTGCTGTGCAACATATTTGTTATTCGGTAATCATTTTGAACATTAATTAGGCCGTTAGTATTCTCGTTTCAATTGTTTACTTTTGTCATTACGGGGCCTTTTATAACTGACAGTTCGGCATGGACCTTACTCATTGTTGAAGGCTTTACGATTACCGATAATTGTTAATTTCCAAGTCATTTGGTCACTTGTGGATAGTTGTTGGCAATTGGCAATCATACCAAATCTTCTATTTTCAAATTTAATTTAACACAAGGTACCCAACTCTTACATTTGAGAAATATCACCCGGTCGCGGCTGCGAGAAGACGAAATAATATACAATTAATTGCTGATATCATACTGTTCACTACATTAAAGTATTATCCATGTCTTTAATAATATATTACTAGCCGATTTTGAAAAAGCTGTGGTATGAGTGCCAAGTAAACAACTCTCCATCCAGGTAAAAAATGTATATATAATTAACGATTATAGGTCACCGCGGAGCCTTTGCTCACATCGAACAACAAGCTATGAAGGGCCCCGAAAATGACAATTTAATCAGGTAAAACCAACAGTCTAATCTATATAAACAACGAATAACGAGAAACACTCATGAACCACACCAACAAACGACAACCACCTGAACAACTGGCTTCTCAATCTGACTTCGGAAAGGTGAATAAACAGAAGCAGGTTTAAATATTTTAACTAAAAATATACTCAATATATCTAGTCTTGTAGTAAGTAATATATTTAGTTATAATTCATTTAAAGTTGAGAGCCTGTTAGACCAGGGTGTCCTTATTTTCTTTCTTTCTTTATTTTGGCCGTGAAACTGATGGCAATACGTATTCATGAAAACAATATCTGACATAAAAAATGGGGACACTGAAATAAATTAGTTAGCTGATGATACCACTTATTTTTTGAAAGATGTATTTTCTGTGCAAGTTTTAATAAAATCTTTTAACATAGTGCTCGTGGCTAAATGTTTTTTTTTTTTTTTATATAAAACCGAAGCAACATGAATTGGAAAAAAAATGAATTCAACAGAGATGGTTCCCTTCACATTAAATGGGCAGATATAGCTTTAAAACCCTTAATTTGAATTTAATACTAGTTTAGATACATGCAAATAAAATTCAGTTACTAATATATGGAAAATTAGATCTACTTTATGTCACTTCAGCTTCTCATTTACCAAAATCTTATGTAACTAAAATACAAAGTGATATCAATAATTTTTCATGTGATAGTGGTACTTCGAAAGTTCATTCGGAAGCTATTCAAAAGTCTCCTAATCTGAGGGAACTGAATGACCGACATTTTGAATTACAGCTGTTGTCTCTTCGTATTATATGGGTTTAACGATTTTTGTTAGAAGATGACTCCAAGTAGAAACATATTTCCAAAGCATTCTTCTTTGTTTGATTTAAAGTATTAATTTATGAGCAGATGAAAATTATAATCTTCAAATTTAAACGCACCTCATTTTATTTACAAAGAAGTGAATTTTTCAACCGTGAGATGCATTTCATGTGAGAAAAGAATTAATCGGGTTAAATCCTTCTATCAAAGTTGACAATACGAGTATTTGTATTTTACAGATCTTGATACATGAAAGGCATAAGGTTCATGAATGATCTATATATATATTGTAGATGCTAATGACAAATTTTGTTACATGATGATATAGAACTAACATATAACCTAAACAATAATGTTTAAATATTTTATTGAACTTGTTATATAACGTGACTGGAAACAGATTTTAATACAGCAACTGATTTGAATTCGTTTTTAACACTTTTAAAATTATCCAGTTGCAGCGGAGTTATCATCAGTGAGCAGTAGCTCGCAGTTTCACATGCTTTTTTTAGTTCCATCTTAAAGTATTTAAAGCTTATTCTGTGATGATTTTGTATCATAGGTTCAATAGTTTACCGTAGTTACTGTTTGGCAGATGCCTCATTTTATACATTTGTATAATACTTTAATAAATATAGAAAAGAGTAAGATGTTTCGCGGGTAAAATTTGGGTCAGGTCAAATGTAAAGAGGTGTTCCTAATGAAACTCAGATACTTGTAAGAAGGCACTTTTATAGAACACCCCTCCTTCAAGAATGGTACAGCCTCCATCGGGGTATATAAGGAGAAGAGATTCCTAACTCATGGTCGATTGTCATACGATATAAGACGAAGACCTGAAGTACGGTACGTAGATATACGAGATCGCTGGCTCGTATATATTAGATAATATTACTAAGTGTAATAAAGAAAAGGTTGGTGCCTGTTAGAAATACGGACTTGTACGTTTACAAGCTGAACCGTATTGTATGGTATAGAACAAATGCGAGTCTGTGTGACCACCTTGTTAGGTACATAATTGTACCAACAGAACAAAGACAAGCGTGTAAACACGTGGGGTACATTATTCTACCATTAGGACAAGTTTGTTCCTGAACCAGGACAAATTTGTACGAGTGTATATATTTTAAGTAGAATAGTTTATAGATAGTTTATTAGAGATTGCAAAGAGCAGTTGTACATATTTTGGTTCATTGACGTTAATATATGAATAAAGATTATTTGTTATATATTTAGAACATTTTGGATCCAGTATGTAACGTGTACACAGACTCATTCTAAAATAGAAACAGACACGCTTACCCTGTGTACACGTTACAATTCTATTCAATGCATTTATTTTAAAGTTGCGTCAAGGTTGCTAGGTTAGTAACGTTTTTGACTTGTTTGTCCTAAAATTATTTTTCTTAAGGTTCCACTAAAGTCATTTTATAGGACACTACAGAAACATCTAAACTTTGCCTGTATTTCGCAACTTAAAATGAATAAAGTCCTAAACTATGGGAACATATTATGTTCATTTAAGGTTCATGTGGACGCTATGGCTAAAATGGCCGTATTTTCACCTCAAAATTTACTCTGAGTACAGGCAAACCTGTGCATCTGGAAAAGTTTTAAGGCATAGCATGCCCTAGATAAACAGAATTCAAATGCATTGTAGGATTTAGAAAATTCATAACTTAACTGGATTTTGCCGTACACTTTTTTCGTCCCTGTAGAAGATGATAAAATTAACAAACAGTTGAGTTTACCTTGATATGGTCCACTCAGGTACACAGTTAAAATAACCAATTATTGTCAGGTATCTCTTGTCCGTCTCATGTCCATGTAAAGCAATACAGCTCACTTCAATTATTACCTGTGGGGAAGTTCTCAAACCTGTTTTCCAACTTAGTTTATTTTGGCACCTTCTGGAGGAATGAAAAAAAGTGCACGGCAAACTCCTGGTAAGTTTTTGTTTTTTCTAAAACATAAAAAATATTTGAAATTTATTTATCTAGGGCATGCTATGCCTGAAAACTTTTACAGATGCGCAGGTTTGTCTGTACTCAGAGTAAATTTTGGGTGAAAATACGGCCATTTTATAAACATACTTGGTGAACACTACATTTTCCAAAAAATCTGTAGGCGAGCGAGCTGACCTAATTTGTTTAAGATTGGTATGAACGAATACTGTTAAATGTAATTCAGTTCAAGCTATTGTTTATTTGCCTCATAAATATGTTTCAATTTTTGTCCAATTTCTGTATTGTACCTTCGATATTCGTTCAGATACATGAAATTAACTGAAAGTCGTAAATCAATACATTTTAAAAATAAAAAATAGCATTGTACTGCATTACATGTAACAGTATTCATTCATACCAACTTTGAACAAATTAAGTCGTCTAGCAGGCCTCCAGATTTTTGGTAACTTAGTGTTTGCCCAAAAACTGGTTTGGCCACAACAAAACAATTTCAATTTACACAGTATGTATATGTTAAGTATGTTTAAATGAACATATGTTCCCATAGTTAAGGACTTTATTCATTTTAGGTTGAAAAATACAGGCAAAGTTTTGATGTTTATGCAGTGTTCTATATTTTGACTTTAGTGGAATCTTAATAAACAACAAGTTTTAGCTTTCTAAAAAGCTGTGGATTGCTTCGCTCTATCCTAATTTAAGGTTATATGTGTGCATGTGATGTTAAATTAGTATTTGAAATGTGGTATTTTTAGATATTGATTGATATAAAATGGATGTATTTTAAGAGTGTGCGTCATACACCAAAAAAAAAATTTAAATTTATTGTTGAAAATGAAAACAATTATAAATTAAGACACGACTCCTAAAGTGTGCCTTCTTGCCTGTGTTGTCAGAGGTTATAAAATACAGATAATGCATTTTTGTAACTCACACCACATCTTTCTATATCTATTGTTAACATTGTATAGTATAGCATTTTTGGCACTCACACCACATCTTTCTATATCTATTGTAAACATTGTATAGGAACATTGTTTAGCAAAGCAAATCGTGCAAACTGAAGAGTAACACAGCAATTAAACACGTTTTAATAATTGATATTTCAATATTGAATTTATCTGTGATATGTATGCATAGTAAAACGAACATAAATTAATGACAATTGATCGGAACTGAAATACACATAGTTAATTTTCTTAAATTAATTAATGTCTTATTCTGGACGAGAAAAGTCTGCAATTCTTTTTCTCATTTAAGCCAATAGCTGTTGTTAAATATCATTATAATGCAACCAATGAATATCTATACGTGATAAGTAACTTATTCAAGATGACGTGTATTTCGACTGAAACTAATAGCTCCGCACCGTGATGCGAAGCAAAAAGAATGAACTGTCTGATTGTTGTCATTTAGTAAGGACTAAACATGAAATAAAACTTTATAGGCCTGTTTTTTTATATACTTAAACTAATTACTGGTTAAAATCAACCTGAAACATGTAAACAAAAACGCAACGGTTATAGAAAATGTTAATGCAGAAACCATTTTGAAAATATCTGAAACATGCTTTTCATCCCGGATGAAATGTTCTTTAACCATTTAACCGCATGGTTAAGACTGACCCTTCAAAAAATTGTTCAACATAAAAATGTTTAAAACCAGATTAATAAGCTTGTCTGTTTCTCTTTTTCATTTTTAGCCATGGCGTTATCAGTTTATTTTCGATTTATGAGTTTGACTGTCCCTCTGGTATCTTTTGTCTCTCTTTTTTAATGGCTCAGAATTAAAATAAAACCAGGCCTGATATTGCATATGGTGAACCATTCTTCTTTTTTCATTGATAAGTACGATCACATGATTCAAAAGTATTTTAGTATATTGACGTTATGTTTCTATATATATATATATTACGCGCATAAGTGGTTGTAATACACCGGGTTGTCTTGTGGTAGTCTGTTTGCCTTACAAGTACCCGTTGGACAAACCAAAGACTTTAGGAGAAATGATATTGACTTTTTATTGGCGAAGCATACTGTATTTGAACTATTCGGCTCGGAGTTCAAGTAATGTATCGGAGTAAGGAATATATCATTATGTGAACAGTTACCTTAAAAGCTAGCAAGTTGCCTGAAGTAAGGTCGGTCTAGAAGATAGCAGGATATAAGAATTAAATGGCAACCGACAATCAATCTCATTCGAAAACCAGTGCCAATCAATCACCCAGTTTATTTATAACATTTTAGTTTGGCGCAATTTAGCGTTTACTATTTATTTGTTTTATAGTTTGAAAAACACCAACATAGCTAGATAATACAATTAATTATATTATTACTAACACAATTCTATATTGAATATTTTTTTTTATATTATACACTAAATACCATTATTACAAACCTGGTTTTGAACTATATCAAACTTTTACCTATGACGTCATTTTGTTGCGTTATCCAGTCGGTTCTTTTATGCCTTTTTATGAGCTGTCTTATTTTTTTTTACGTGTTCGTTTTAATTCTGTGGTTAGTCACAACTTCATTTTTATAAATTTACTGTTTGCAAAAGAAAGAATTATTTTAAATACATGTACTAAGGATTTTCTTATCCCAGGTATAGATAACCTTAGCCGTATTTGGCACAACCTTTTCGAATTTAAGGTCATCAATGATCTTCAACTTTGTACTTGTTTGGCTTTCTTAACTATTTTGATCTGAACGTCACTGGTGAGTTTTATGTAGACGAAACGCACGTTTGGTCTATTAAATTTATTGTGTTTACTTTGCTTAATCCTGTTGCCCCTTGGTGAAGCATATGCCACTAATGATATTTCTCCATCTTGTTCTGTTCTTTTTCTAGCATCTCCAGATCATGCCACTTGTACCCTTCTTTCTCCATCTCTGATGAAACGTTCCTTCTCCACGTGGTCTGCCCCTGCTACGCTTTCCTTGTGGGTTCCACTGTAAAGCTTGCCTTGAAATGTTGTTCTTTGGCTTCCATAGTGTGTGTCTTATCTGTCGCCACTTTCTCTTTTTCAACTCTTCATCAACTGGGGATTGTTTGTTCTTTTCCAACAAATCTCGGTTTGATGGTTTCTCAGGCCATCATCTGATGTTAAGGATGCGCCTGAGACAGTTGTTGATGAAGACTTGAAGTTTTTGAAGCAGGTTCTTTTGTTGTTTTCCGAGTCTCAGCTCCCTATAAGAAAATGGTTTTTACATTTGAGTTGAACAAGCGTATTTTGGTCCTGAGAGTGATGTTTTTTGCTTTTCAAATTGATCTCATCATATTAAACGCAGTTCTAGCTTTGCCACTTCTTTATCTAAACCGCCGAGATTATCGACTACGCTTCCAAGGTATGTGAAGGAGTCCACTTTTTCTAAAGCTTAGGTGTTAACCACCAGACTTTGTAGGCTGTGCTAGTTTGTCCTGCATTTGTTGGTGGTTGTGGGACAGCAAAGCAATGTAATCTGCAAAGTCTAGGTCATCCAACTGGGTGAACATAGTCCATTGGATACCGTTTTTTTCTGCCGTCAGTGGCTTGCTTCATGATCCAGTCAACTGCCAGAAAGGAATAGTATCGTTGAAAGGATACAACATTGTCCTACCAGAGTTGTTATATCAAAGACTAGTTGTCTTGACCTTCATGTTTAATCTTGCTCTGCTTCATGTTTAGCTATTTTTGATGATGTAATACATTTTTCTTGAATTCCACAGTGTCTCGTCAACTGCCACAACACACCTCTATCTAAGCTGTCAAAGGCTTTAGCAAAGTCGACACAAGCAGAATAGGTCGATGAATTGAATTATTGTGATTGTTCGAGGATGATACGTAAGGTGCAATTTGGTCTGCAGATGATCTGTTTTGTCTTAATTCAGCTTGGTAATTCAGTTGTTGTCGTTTGTTAATGTGTTACATATTTTTTTTTCGTTCATTACTTTTATATAAAAAAGGCCGTTAGTTTTCTCGTTTGAATTGTTTTACATTTTCATTTCGGGGCATTTTATAGCTGACTAGGCGGTTTGGGCTTTGCTCATTGTTGAGGGCCGTACGGTTACCTATAATTGTTAAGTTCTGTGTCATTTTGGTTGATTGAACATAACTATATTTCAAACTTTCCCTGGAACTAATAGTAGCATTTTCCTCTATAGTTGTCACAGCTGCTTCAATTGCCTTTCTTTGGAAGCTTTACCATGTATTTTTCTTTCCAGATCTTTCTCAACAGATCAAATAGCATTTGAGTTGATGTTTCAATGTCTGATTTCAGTGCTTCTGCAGGTATGTTGCCCGGACTTGGAGCTTTGTTGTTCTTCAGCATTTTCATAACTTTTTTGATTTCTCATATAGATGGTCTTTTAGAGTCCACTACCAACAGCTCTTATGAGGGTTGAATGTTGGCTTTATTAACAGGTGGGACTAGATTCAGCACATTCTTGAAATGCTCAACCCACCGTTTCATTTGCTCTTCATATGTGTTGAGTGTTTTTCCCTTCTTTGCTTTTTACTGGTCTACTTTCTTTCTGGTATTTCCCTGTTAGCAGTTTTATGTTGTGATACAGAGCTTTGATGTTGTTTGCTCTGGCTGCATCTTCTGCTTCTGCTGTCAGTTTGTCTACAAAGGCCCTATTTTCTCTCCTTGCATTGTTACTCACATCCTGGTTAGCTATAGTGTACTCTCTTGAGGCTGATTGTTTTGCAAATCTTGTTTTGCTGTTGTTCAGGATATATTTTTTTTATATTTTCCTTATCTTTCACTTTTACTAGAGTTTCTGGCGATATCCATTCGTGATGTTTTCTCTTTTTCAAACCAACTGATGTTTCGCAAGCTGTCGTGAAAACGTTTTCAATCTCTTGACAGTGATCTTGTATTGTAGCTGTTTCTTCAGTTGCATTCTGAAATTTTGAGAAGCGATTTTTTAACTCTATTTGGAATTCTGATTTCTTTGTTTTGTTTGCCAACATGTTAAATCGTTTTTTCTGTTGATTCAATATTTTGGTGTTTCTTTAGCTTCATTTTGACTTTTGCTACTATAACGTGGTGGTCAGTAGCAGCGTCGGCTCCTCTTTTAACTCTGACATCTTGTAAACTTCTCCTAAACTTCTTGGAGTTGCAGACATGGTATATTTGATTTTCAGTATTCATGTCTGGAGATACCTATGATGCTAGATGACATTTTTTGTGTTACTGTTCCACGAATGACCATATTTTGATTTTCACAGCGGTTGGCAAAGAACTCTCCGTTTTCATTCATTTCTTCTAGTCCATGTCTTGCCATTACTTGTTCAGAACCGGTGTAGTCGCTTGCTAACTTAGCATTTAGGTCTCTCATTAAGATGGTGATGCCTTTTGAGCTTCATTTCCAGGTGGTTTCTTCAAGCAATCGATAGAATCCTTCCTTGACGTGTGCCATTTGAAGGAGCATAGCATTGAATGATGTTTAATGATATCCTTTTATGTGTGGTCTGAAATTTTGCCATGATGATTCTGGCACTTATTGGCTCTAATCCAATTAATGTTTTCTAAGCTGCTTTTGACAGCATAACGTCAACTCCTTCAGAATGTTTGGTGTTCCCCTCCATATGTCCAGAGTAAAAATCACTTCTCCTGATGATAGCTTGGATTTTCCTGCATCATTCCATCTTGCTTCTGCTATACCTAGTGTACCTATTTCATATGCTTTCATTTCATTGGCGATGGTTTGCGTTTTTCATGGAATATATATAGTACTCACATTCCATGTTCATTTTTTTTGTTGCAGATTAAGAGTTAAGAAGTCTCAGTTATGTAGCTTCCTTTCTGTTTTGGACATCCAACGTCATTCTCCTTCGATGTAAAGGTCTTCTTTCTCTTTCATCCAAGGTTTGTAAATTTTCGTTTCGTGTTTCTGTAGTTCGCTTTAACCTCTAAGCAGGGGACTAGCCTACCTAAAGGTTCCCGGTTGTTTTGTAAAGGCATCTGGAATGCAGTCTTCCCCATACGGGTCACTGGCAGGTTGGGCACTGTTTGTCATCCTACACCCTTTGCCGTTGTCACTTGACAGCAATCTTCCGCCAGGGCAGTGATCTTTCCAATAGCTGGAGTGGTTGTCTTGAAAGGTGACACGCACACATACACAAAACACAGCACACTATACGCTTCACACAAGATTTAACAGATTATTTGTACTGTAGTCCTTTTAGTGTTATATTTAACATTGTCATTAAAGCGCGAGGTTTGACTAGCCGCAAAACGGTTCAACCCACCATTTTTTTTAAAATTTCCTGTACCAAGTCAGGAAAATGGCAGTTGTTATCTTGAAGGTCGTTGTTGTGTGTGTTGCATTGTCGTTTTGGTTTTTTTGTTGCACTTCAGTGTTTCTGTTGTTTCGTTGTTTTTCTCGTATAGTTGATGTGTTTTCCGCAGTTTTAGTTTGTAACCCGGATTTGTTTCCATCAATCGATTTATGACTCTCGAACAGCAGTGTACTACGGTTGCCTTTATATATTAATAGAAATTATGCCTTTAGAAAATGAATATACTCAAAGATTAATATTTGTGATGTTTCGAATAAACTCATCATAGATACCAGGACTAAATTTAGTATATACGCCAGACGCGCGTTTCGTCTACAAAAGACTCATCAGTGACGCTCGAATCCAAAAAGTTAAAAAAGCCAAATAAAGTACAAAGTTGAAGAGCATTGAGATCCAAAATTCCTAAAAGTGTTGATTGAACATGAGTGCTAATAAAATTATTTTTCAAGACTTTCTTTGCCTTTAACATGAGATTTATGGGAAGTTTATTGTTGACGCTCTCAATATAAAACAATAACAAGTTGTTCATGATTGTCAATGAGGTAACACTTCATCATAAACAAAAATGACATAGATGTAAACAACTCAATTGTCCCGAAATGACAACACATAAACAATTCAGACGAAAAAAAAACAAACATAGAACAACGACAAACACTTATTACATTCTTCTGAGTTTGGACTTGCTCAAACAGAATGTTACGGGGTTAATATTAAAAATAAGGAGGTGTAGTATGATTGCCAATGAGACAGTTATCCATCAAATTTCAAATGAAATGGATGTAAACAATTATAGGCAACCGTACGGCCTTTAACAATGAGAAAAATCCATACTGTTTGGTCGGATTTAAAAGGCACCGAGACCAATAAAATGAAACAATTCAATTGGGAGTACTAAAGTCACAATTTATAATGAAACAGTTAACGAAAAACAAATATGATAGACATGAACCAATGAAAACCACTGAATTACAGGCTACTGACTTGGGACAGGCACATAACGAATTGGAGGGTTCAAAACATGTTTGTAAGTGCTCAACCGTCCAATTACTTGAACAGTGCAACATAAAACCAAACTATAAAAATCAGTTGATAATGGCTATACTTGTCAAATGAATACAAATAGAAATACACTTAACAAAAACACAAATTAGACGTGGACGGGTACTTATACATCCCAAAGTACAGATCTGTTTTCAACATGTTACCCTGTGCTCATATCTTCCCAAACTTTGGATAGTGGTGTTGCAGCCCATATAAAAGTAATTACAATAATCAGCTGAAAAGGGACCGAGTCATGCAACCGACACTAAGCACAAACGAAAACAAGACAAAAACTAAAGACAAAAAGACTTATTTATAAAAGACACTGCTACTTCAAAGACAGTTATAAATAAGAAATAAATCATGTTTCCTAGATTATATTCAATCTAATAGATTAATGCCTAACATTCTGAGAAAAAAAAAAAAAACCAATGCGCAATGCCAAAATTTTAGCTTTGATAGAAAAAATGAACACAACGCGTTATAATTTCTTGCGTACGAAGCGCTTCTCTGGATTTACCTTCATCAGGAACGCTCAATATCAAATATTTGAAAGAAAGTTATGTTTAAGAAACAAAAATCTAAATTGAAAACAACGTTCCTACCTATGATTGCGTCGGATAAAAACCGCAATTTTTATACGTGCGCATGCAAAACAAATTTCTTGTAAGAGAGGGATATAAACAGCACAAACAATATTTTCCAAATAACCAAAAAAGTGAACAGTACATTTTAACAAACGCATTTGACTAACAGGTCGAATGATGGATGTTTTTAAACACCTGCAATTGCCAAATAAACAGATCAATAGATGTAACAAAATAGATCTTAATTATTTATTTGATATAAAAAAAAAAAAAAAAAAAAAAAACTTGCTGAAAAGATTGTTTACCGGATTAAAAACATATATATATATAAAAAAAAAACGATAGGACCATAATTATGTATTATGCAATTAAATATTTTTTATGATTTGAATATTAAGCCTACATTTCTTGACAGACTTTTTATGAAATTTTTATCTAAGTTTTTTGCTCACAGCAATGTCTTTGACGGTTCAATCAGGGCCAATATTTTTTAAGAGATGTTATGTCATTTCAAATATTAACTATACGTACATTTGCATTGTTAAAGGTCTTACGAGTTCACTTCTTGCAATTTTGTTTTAGTTTTTTGTTTTAAAGAAAACTGTATAAATATAAGGTTTATATTAGCATTATCTCAAGAGATTTCAAAAACCAGTCCCTTTCTTTTAAAGGCGTAATGTCTCTTTCGCAAAATACCGCATGAGGTGAATGTATTTTCATTTTATTTTAAGGAAAGTTACGTCAAATATTTACTTTGGGCTCATTTTGTTACGGTAAAACAAAGTCCAAAACTAGCAAATAGCATGGTGATGTCGTTTGAGCGGAAGGAAAAGTGTGCAGATGAACTGGCGCTTGGCGGTGAATAAGTTCCTTATTTCCAGTAGCAACTACTATAGCTTTTAACCAAGATTCTTGAAAAATAATAGAAAATTGCACACATGTTGAAGTTGTATACCTGCTTTTATGTAGTTGTTTTGAAATTTAATTCCATCTATCCAACCCTGGGAAATTAGTCATTTTTCAGCCAAATTTACGAACGATGGAACTGCTCTTCAATTCTCAATTCATAAAATGTGACAGAAAGGTTATACACATGCATGTTGCAGACATAGAACATGATTAATGAAATTTTTTCAAAAATGTATTTCTAAACTTAAAAAGATTGTATTTTTTTTAATCAAAATTTACAAAAGATGGTTCCATTATGGCGAGATCAACCTCTCGTATAGTTTTCACTCCTGACCATTAAGACTTCACTGAATGATTGCATGCCTTTCTATAGTTGTGAAATTAAAATTGAACACCTCAATGATGATGACCGTCAGGATTCTACCTGGTTCAAAATAATCTCCCCATTACGACAACTTATTTTTTTAATCGTAAAAATGGAGGCCATTGTAGTAATGATAGCTATAAAAACCAATAAATTTATCCACATATTATCTATATTTGATTTTGATTTTTGGTGTTTTAACGCCGCGTTTTAGCACCGCTTTTATGCTATTTCGTTGCGGCCAGTTTTTATTGGTGGATAAAGCTAAGATTCTATGATGTCAGTTGTATATTTAAAGAAAAATGTCTCCACTAGTTATTGAGCATCATTTAGTGTACTTTTATGTATTTGGTCAACTTTAATTATTGTCTGATTGTCTTGGGGAATTTTCGTAAGTTAAAAAATGTTTAAAAAAAATGTAATTAAATATTTCGTGCAATTCAGACTAAAAATTTTGAGAGGTTGAATACTAATAACTCTCGTTAACACACACCTAAAAAGTGTTTTAAGTTACAGTATGCGATATTAAGATTAATAAGAAAAGATTATCGTTAGGTACTTTTAGTAAAAAAAAACAAATTTATTCGAACACGCCTACTCATGTTGCCTACTTGTTATGACTCTTTAAAGGGGCATTTCACTCAAATGTACAATGTAATTCATTTTGTCGTTCTGTAAAATGTTTTTGTTTATGTGTTAAAGATGAATTCTTCTGTCGTTTCAGTCTCGTTGAAATCTTGTTCTGGAATTATTTTTTAAACATGTGATACAAGTAGAAAATATGAATGAAATTAATAAGTATCATAATCAACTAAAATCTAAGAAAAAAATGTGTATTTACAATAATTAGTTTTTTTTAAGTAATACATTCTTCAAATTTAATTACCAAACATGATCAAGTTAGTCTTTTTAGCCAAAATTTTGAGAAAATTGGTGAGGGGTACAAGAAATGATTTTTTTTTCAAGAAACATGTACATCCCATATCACGTTTTTTCTTTTTCAAATTTCTTAAATATGAATTTTTTCAATCATTCATAACAAAGAAGTTAGAAAAATATGCATTTTGTTCTTAAAACTGAAAAAAATAAATCACAAATTTACAAAATTGACAACATGGTAAATTTAGCATGAAAAAGTATTAAATTAGGATAAAACTTTCTTATATAATCACCTATCTACAGTTTATGAAGTAAATTTTTGTCAGATTTGTCCATTTCATTTTTATTGAAAGTATAAAGAAAAGCTTATTTGTGGATCTGTGTTATTTTTCTCTCACGAAAATAGCGCAAAAATGGGTTAAAAATGGCAGTAGCCAAAAAAAAATGTCCACCGTCGTATAAATTTTTCTTCACCAATTTTTGTTTTACAGTCATATAAACAAAAAAAATCAGGTTAAGAAAAAATGTTTAATACTAGAAATGTTTGGCTCCTCACATATGTAAACTTTTAACCTACAGCAAAAATAATATACAAAATAATAGAATTTGAAGCGAGATGGCGTATCAAATAATTTTTTTATACGTTTTTAATTAGTTATCAAAGGTACCAGGATTACAACCCAATAGGCCAGACTCATCAGTGACGCTCAGAATAAAATAGTTGTAAAGCCAAACAAGTAAAATGTTGAGAGGCATTGCGGACCAAAAATTCCTAAAAATTGTGCCAAATACATCTAAGGTTATCTATTCCTGGAAAAAGAAAATCCTTAGTTTTTCAAAAAGTTAAAAGTTTTGTTAGTGTTAATTTATTAAAATGACCATGCAATGGATATTCATGTCAACACCGAAGTGCTGACTACTGGGCTAGTGATACCCTCGGGGGCGAAACGTCCACCAACAGTGGTATCGACCCAGTGGTATAATAGTTGTTAAAGGTACCAGGATTACAACCCAAGACAGAATAGTTAACTCAAACACGTCAGAAAAGGTGTACTTGACTTTTTATTTTCGATGATATTATTGCCAATTTTATGGATTTTCCCCCAAAGAACTGTCACCGGAGGCAGAGATGCAATTTGATTCTTTATGAAGAGACATCTATTATCTTTCTTTTGTATATTATTCGCGGAATTTATTCTTATGCACAAAAAAAAAAAAAGGATCCACGAGAACTTGCACCTACCACAATCCACTGTTTGTGAAAATATGTCTATAATTTTAAAAGTTTACAATTATCTCGACGCTCAATTCAATAATTTAAGTAAAAACACACACATTAGATGCTTGAAATCTTAAATTCACATTCATTAAACTTTTAAAACCCATAGAAACAGGTGTTAACAATTCAAATTTACTAATTTCTGCAATTTTAAATCCCACAGATCTACTATTAGACACCGGGACCATTTGCAAACTTGATTTTAATCCATGTAAATTTTTAAGTTCGTTTCATGAAGGATTTCATCAGATAAGTTATAGCAATCGTTAATTCGAAATTTTGTAAGGGTTTTCCTATTAAATTTTTTGAAAAAGAAAAAGTTTGTAACCAGTTATTCTATAAGAAGCACAGTACCAATGATAATGCATGTCAGCACTGAAGTGCTGTCTACTGAACTGGTGATACATGATAATAAGTTATCATCGGAATCTTAAAGTAAAGAAAACATCAACATAAATCTACTGTTTATTGTCTAAAAGGGTGGTTCTTAATTGAAGTAATAAACTTCCAAATGTGGAAAAATCAATTACAAAATTATTTTATTTCAACATTCCATTCAATTAGCATTCTTACAATGTAATCAGTTAAATTGTATCTACAATTCATAAGCAATTAAATCATTATGAATATATATAAGTTCATATGACCAAAAAAAAACCATCAAAAAAGGATTTAAAAAACACGGCACTTACATGTGTCCAGTGTACCTGGTTTCTTTGTTGACTTATTTTAGAATATAAGGGATAGCAACGAGTACTCGGGTACTCGCTCGGAAGGCCGAGTAGTCGAGTACAGTCTTAGTACTCGGATATTCGTAAGCCTGAAATCATTTTGAGATATTTCTCTTCACATTTTCACACAATTTTCCGTTGAAATATCCCCTTTGTAATACAAAAATAAATAAAATCAATAAGCATCATAAATATGTTTATCCTGAGGCTACTCTTTGTTTTCATGTGCACTACTTGTAACAAAAAAAAAACAGAAAATCAAACAGTCTTTCGTCTGATAATGTTGACCAGATCATATTTCTAAACAAGAGCAAAATCAAATGACCTGAAGTGGTTCATATGCAACTGAATAGAGACATTTTAACGGTGTTTGTACACGGACCAACACGTTCACTCATCACAAGCCGTAAAACTTACCTTTGTTTGTTAATCAAGACGATTGGTATGAGATGTACATTTAAATTAATTTAAATACTCTGTATTTGAAACTGAACTATAATTGTTTAATTTACAATTTAAAGCGGTTGGTAATTCATCGTTAAGTTGACACAAAACACAGAGGTTCAAGCAATTTTTGTATTACGTTTGTTTTTCGTAAATATATGTTGATGAAAGGTAATATAAAAAACAATGCATCCCATCTAAAATCTAAACTTTTCAACAGACATTTAAGATTCATCTGAGTATTCGAGTATCATGACCGAGTATCCGAGTATTAAATTTCAGATTTTTTTACATCCCTATTTAATATCAATAAAAAAATAATCAGATAACTCTAATTCTAAGCATGTAATGTATTTTATAGGGACAACTACGTTTCAAATGCCGTCAACTGTTTCGCAACAGTCTGTTGTTTCAACTAAGACGAGTGCAAGAGTGGAATCACCAGTGACGTCAACGGTTGGTAAGACAACAACTGCAGGTGGGCTATCATCAGTGAAAAGCACAATGGAAGTGTCATCAGCGAAATCCACTCCAGGAATATCGAGTGAAAAAACAACACCTGCTGTCAAAACGAAAGCTACAACTACGGCAAGAGAAATCAAGCATACGACTGGTATTATTTCATCAGAGGGAGTTACTTCCCCTGTGCCCACTCCTGGGGAAACAACCATAAAGATGACAAGCAGACAAACTACTCCTGTTGCTGCCACAACTGAAACATCAATGAAAATGACAAGTGTACACTCCACTGAAAAGGTGAAATCAGAGCGCACTACACCTGTTAGAATGTCGACAAAACACGTGACTCCAATAGGTATGCAGACGTTCGTTTTTATATTGATCATTATCAGTGTTAACTGACAAGGTCTCGCTTTTAACAAAATATCCTTATTCCTTATTGTCATTTGTCTAGTTGCAAAGAAAAATACGTCTGTAGCCTTCACTATAAAAATATTTAGTCTTACATAGATATAAACTGTTTTAAATTAGGTTGGTCTTCAATACATAAGGTCAGGAGATATATGTGATTGTGAAAAATGAAGTGTCAAGCTTGATTTTTGTCTTGACAATTTTAGCTACATTAATAATATTAACATCTTACAAAACTACGAAATGGTACATAGAAACTAAATGTTGAAGTTGGTCGCTTCTCTGAAATACCAAGAGAAATGCTGTATGTTGTTCTTCTGTGTTGACTTGAGTTATCATTGATCTGTTCATAATTATAAATCAACTGTTAACAAAACTTTGAATGCTTGAAACACAAAGGTTGTTTTACCTCAGGAATAGATTACCTTATCTGTATTTGGAAAAACTTCAGGAATTTTCGGTCCTCAATGCTCTTCAAGTTCGTACTTTATTTAGCCTTGTAAACATTGTTTGATTCGAGCGTCACTGATGAGTCTTTTGTAGACGAAACGTTTATCTTGCGTACATATATAAAAATTTCAATCTTGGTATCTATGATGAGTTTATTGCTAATATCATTGTGTTGAGAATAATTCCATTTTGTATTGGTATGTCTGGCTTATGGGACAATTAGATTTTTTTCTGCCACGCTATTATTGTTCATGGCCTTCTATTTTTAAACTACCTTGTTTGTTGTAAGCTAGTTCTAGACCGCTTGCAATTAAGCTCTGTAACTATTTGAAGAACGCATGGAAAGCTAGATCTGATATGATTGTTTAGTTATGTTATTTTTCATATTGTTCTCTGTTATCAGTCTTTTGTCACATTTAAGTATATATCATGTATTGCCATAGTTTTCCCTTACTTTGTATTGCACAATGGGTGTCTCTATAGTGAGAAAAACGATCGGTTATTATATGTTATATCTGATCAACAGCAATACGAACCGATTGGTATATACTTAAATTGTGCATATCGAAGTCATAACTGAATAAATACTTGATGAATAATCATCATCATGATCATATGAAACACTTAAAAGCCATTACATAGAGATCAACTAAATTTTTTGTTAATCTCGAATAATTGACGAATTACACTCAATAACTGAATTTATAGTATTTGTATGAAACTTTGCAGGTACAACGACTGAATTGAAAGTAGAAAGTGTTGTGTCAACAACTCGTGCAGTCCCATCACTCCCAGCAACGGGTACGTTAAAACATTTATATGGTTTTATTACTTAAAAGCTGCGGTTTTTTTACGAAGATAAAATATCGCCTGCCAATTGCTTGTCACTCAAAAATTAAAACTGGAACATAAATCCAGCAGACTTAATTAGAGAGAGTTGAATTTGAACGCTTGTTTTAATAGATTCAAGTAGTGTATGTGATGTATCAGAGAGAATGGTGTCACCAAAAACTATTTCTAAAGTATATTATTTATCTTTATAGGCAAAACAACTAGTGTAATACCGTCAATTGTTTCTACACCGTCTGTTGCTTCAACTAAGACGAGTGTAAGAGTGGAATCACCAGTGACGTCACCTAATGGTAAGACAACAACTACATATGGGCTATCATCAGTAAAAAGCACGATGGAAGTGTCATCAGCGAAATCCACTGTAGGAATATCGAGTGAAAAAACGACACCTGCTGTCAAAACGAAAGCTACAACTACGGCAAGAGAAATCAAGCATACGACTGGTATTATTTCATCAGAGGGAGTTACTTCCCCTGTACCCACTACTGGGGAAACAACCATAAAGATGACAAGCAGACAAACTACTCCTGTTGCTGCAACAACTGAAACATCAATGAAAATGTCAAGTGTACACTCCACTGAAAAGGTGAAATCAGAGCGCACTACACCTGTAAGAATGTCGACAAAACAGGTGACTCCAATAGGTATGCAGATGGTTTATGTTTGAATTTATCAGTATATCAAAGTGTAAACTGGAAACGTTTTGCTTTTAAAAATACTCTTATTCTGGATTGACATTTGTCTAATTGAATAAATCTATAAATCTGCCAAGAAAAATTAATCCGTAGGCTGAACTTCATATTTAGTGTTGCATATATATATACATTGGCAACAACAAATGTGCATACTGTTAATCAACAATTCAAATTCAGCGGAAGCTTTTTCTGAATTTTTACATAACTTTGTATTACACAAGTTAAGTCTCTATAGTGAGAAAATCTTTAATTTATTATATGCTATAACCGACCAACAGCAAAATAACTGGATTGCCAAAATTGAGATTATATCAATGTTTATTTGAACGTACCTACGTCATAAGGCCCAAGACCACAATTAATGACCCCGCTTTTCGTTGTCCACGAATATAGTTCCTTTTAAATAGAGTGTATTTTTCCTTAATTTTTTTTCTTTCCCGTCCTCACTCATTTCTTAAATTTTTTTTGGTGGAAATGAAAGAAGAGAGGTGAAATTAAATTTTGGATGTTGTATTTAAACTGATTTTGATATGGAATGAGTGATTAGCCCAAGTGCAAAAAGGTCATATTTACAGTTTTCGGAACCTCTCTTGACTTGTCAATAGGGGTATGGATGTGTATTGGCTAAATTTGTAAAAGTGATTGTTACAATCTTTCTGAATTTTGGATATATATTTGGACTAAGACTATACATTACACACACAAAAAATTTGACAAAAGTGCATGGTGCAATTTTTTTAATGATACAAAACGTTATAAAGAACTGATAGAGGAATTAATTGTGGTCTGTGGCCATAACTGTCTAAATACTTGATATAATACAAATAAAGGCAACAGTAGTATACCGCTGTTCGAAATTAAAAAATCGATAGAGAAAAAACAAATCCGGGTTACAAACTAAAACTGAGGGAAACGTATCAAATATAAGAGAACTAGGACACAACAGAAACACAACATTAAAATGTAACACACACAGAAAACGAAACACTGAAAAGTCATTATATCAAGATCAACTAAATAAGTATTTTCTGTTCATCTAAAGTAATTGACTTAAAACTAAAGTATCACATTTAATAGATAGTTTTAAAGTATTGAAGTGTTATTGATATTTGTGTTTGTATGAAACTTTACAGGTACAACCACTGAATTGAAAAAAGTAAGTGTTGTGGCAACGACAAGTGCAGTCCCATCACTCACATCAACGGGTAGGTTGTAACATATTCTTGGTTTTATACTTTTAAAGCCAATCATATATTAATATACAATTTTGTGGTTTAGTGTTATTTCTATCATACAAAATTGTGTTTTCCATGAATATTTATACAAATTCTTACATTTTTGCACAACTTGCAGCTTTGAAAAAATCGATCCTTGTCCGATTGATTTTTATAACATATTTGAGAATGTAATGAATTAACTACACTTTGGCCTTATTATCAAAAATTCTATGGAAATTTAATATTGATCCCCAGATAGCGGTAAAAGAACTATTACTATGACTAAAATATCTCTAACATTTTCGTCGTCACTTCGAAATTAAAATTGGAGTATTGCATCCGGTTGACATTATAATAAGTAGTTGATTTTGAACGATTGTTTTAATAGTTTCAAGTTCCACCCCAGTATGTGATGTATCAGAGGGAATGATGTCGCCAACAACTATTCCATCTAGTGAAATAAAAGTAAATGATGACATGGCAAAAATAGACAACTTACGACCAGGTGGTTTGATACCCATGATGAGTTCTAAGCCTACACTGGTAATACAATACACACCTTCAATTGCCAAGTCTGTGCAAAGAGTAGAATTAGTATCAACAGAGAACATAGTATCGTACACTGTTACATTTTTCAATGCTGATGGAACTACTTTAAAAAGAACAGTAAGTATGATTTCTTCTAAGCCTTATGATGTGTGTAACCATTGATATAGTCACCATATTTTATTCCAAAAGTGTACGGTATGAGTGCTATCAACACTGTAGATGTTTAATATGTCGTGTGCCGATTACTGTTAGATCAAATTTATGCATTTACCTACATCATACACTCTATTAAATCAATGCAATACTTGTATACATATACAGTGGAAACGGCATTAAGAAAGAGTGGCGAAAGATATCAGATGGACATTCAAACTAATAGATAGTAAATTAACTAGAGTTATTTCGTGGTGCATTTCTTTTAGAGAAAACATTCAAATTAAACAAATCGTATTTGCTCTGTCTCAAAATATTTTTTACGGCCACGTCCACTTTGGGTTTTTTGTTAGATGTTATTCCATTTGTATCCATCTGATGAGTTAAAATTTTTTCAACTCATTTTGATAGTTTATTCTGATGTGGTACTGTAACACCACTGTCCCAGGTAAATGGGATGGTTGGGATCCCCCTAACATGTTTAACCACGACAAATTCTGTATGTATTTGCCTGTCTCAAGTCTGGAGCTTGTAATTTAGTGTTTGTCGTTTGTTGCATATTTGCTTTTCTTTCATATTTGTACATAAAAAGGCCGTTTTTTTCTCAATTGAATTGTTTTACATTTGTCACTTTGGGGCTTTTTATAGCTGACGATATGGTATGAGCCTTTCTCATTGATGAAGACCGTACAGTGACCTTTTAATTTCTGTGTCATTTAGTCTTTTGTGAAAAGTTGTCTCATTTGCAATCAAACGACATCTTTTTTATATTGACGAAGCTATTGCTAAAAAAAGAAAATACAAACAAACTTATAATAGTACACAAGACAACATAACATAAGAAACTAATGAATAACAGCACGAACCTCACTAAAAAAAGGGGGTGATATCAGGTGCTCAGGAAGAGTAAGCAGATCCTGTTCCACATATAGCACCCAACGTATTGCTCATGTTATTAAAAAACTGGTGAATATTCTAAGTTGCTAGGTATCATTTCTGAAATGGGAACGAGATTGTTGTTACAATATTAAGAACATATCTGATATTATCTGCGAAACGGATTTTCTATACCGGTGAGCCAAGTCATGATGGCGTCCGTAAAATTGACGTAGGGATGATTTCAACTTCCACACTTGGAACTCTTTGTTTAATAGCTTCCTAGCGAGCAGCAATCATATATAGGTGAAATAATGAAAGGAAATACAAGGCCGGGACTATCTTATCAATTCGGAGATATATACTCCATAAGCAGGCACTGCTGGAATGTTGCTACATAGAAATGGAAAGTTTAAAATTGGAAAGCTTAAATCATCTATTTTTTTCGTACAGTTTTGTTTTCAACCGACCCTCATTGTTAATTCTTAGACGCAAGTCAAGATACGAGGCAGACTTAACTTGCTTAATATAAAAAGAATTTAGATTGCTATTGATAAATTTTTTAAATGAGCTTAAAACATATGAATTTTTTTAGATGAAAGTTACAGAAAGTGCAAACAATGTTGCTGGAAATCCTAATGTGAAGAAAGTTGAAATCCTGATTACACCTGAAGATAAGAAAAGTTCTTATCAGCCAGTAAATCTGCAACTGAAAATATTTGCATGCCATGAAATAGGTAAAACAATTTAACATTTAATATGGACTGACATTGGAATATACAAATGACAATGAGTTTCTTTAAACGCAACTTTGGTTATCGTTTTGACTTTCAGACCAAATATAAATTCATGTAACTATATTTCTTTCTTAGACACAATTGTAATGTATATACAGAAGCAATATAATTAGTGACAGAATACAACTTTATTGTGGTATCTAGGGTATAAAAGTAAGGTCACTTTATTTATAAAATAAGCTGGTATTTTTTATCAAAAAGAATAAACAAAGTATAATTACTATCTTAACAGGCACAACAACTATTGTAATACCGTCAATTGTTTCTACACCATCTGTTGCTTCAACTAAGACGAGTGTAAGAGTGGAATCACCAGTGACGTCATCTGTCGGTCAGAGAACAACTACGTATGGGCTATCATCAGTAAAAAGCACGATGGAAGTGTCATCAGCGAAATCCACTGTAGGAATATCGAGTGAAAAAACAACACCTGCTGTCAAAACGAAAGCTACAACTGCGGCAAGAGAAATCAAGCATACGACTGGTATTATTTCATCAGAGGGAGTTACTTCCCCTGTGCCCACTACTGGGGAAACAACCATAAAGATGACAAGCAGACAAACTACTCCTGTTGCTGCAACAACTGAAACATCAATGAAAATGACAAGTGTACACTCCACTGAAAAGGTGAAATCAGAGCGCACTACACCTGTTAGAATGTCGACAAAACAGGTGACTCCAATAGGTATGCAGACGTTCGTTTTTATATTCATCATTATCAGTGTTAACTGGAAACGTTTTGCTTTTAAAAATACTCTTATTCTGGATTGACATTTGTCTAATTGAATAAATCTGCAAAGAAAAATAAATCTGTAGGCTGAACTTCATATTTAGTGTTGCAGATGTATATACATTGGCAACAACAAA
Organism: Mytilus galloprovincialis; assembly: GCF_965363235.1. Taxonomy (NCBI): domain Eukaryota; kingdom Metazoa; phylum Mollusca; class Bivalvia; order Mytilida; family Mytilidae; genus Mytilus; species Mytilus galloprovincialis. Next base: position 103,250,462 of record NC_134839.1, read on the forward strand.
TGTGCATACTGTTAATCAACAATTCAAATTCAGCGTAAGCTTTTTCTGAATTTTTACATAACTTTGTATTACACAAGTTAAGTCTCTATAGTGAGAAAATCTTTAAGTTATTATATGCTATAACCGACCAACAGCAAAATAACTGGATTGCCAAAATTGAGATTATATCAATGTTTATTTGAACGTACCTACGTCATAAGGCCCAAGACCACAATTAATGACCCCGCTTTTCGTTGTCCACGAATATAGTTCCTTTTAAATAGAGTGTATTTTTCCTTAATTTTTTTTCTTTCCCGTCCTCACTCATTTCTTAAATTTTTTTTGGTGGAAATGAAAGAAGAGAGGTGAAATTAAATTTTGGATGTTGTATTCAAACTGATTTTGATATGGAATGAGTGATTAGCCCAAGTGCAAAAAGGTCATATTTACAGTTTTCGGAACCTCTCTTGACTTGTCAATAGGGGTATGGATGTGTATTGGCTAAATTTGTAAAAGTGATTGTTACAATCTTTCTGAATTTTGGATATATATTTGGACTAAGACTATACATTACACACACAAAAAATTTGACAAAAGTGCATGGTGCAATTTTTTTAATGATACAAAACGTTATAAAGAACTGATAGAGGAATTAATTGTGGTCTGTGGCCATAACTGTCTAAATACTTGATATAATACAAATAAAGGCAACAGTAGTATACCGCTGTTCGAAATTAAAAAATCGATAGAGAAAAAACAAATCCGGGTTACAAACTAAAACTGAGGGAAACGTATCAAATATAAGAGAACTAGGACACAACAGAAACACAACATTAAAATGTAACACACACAGAAAACGAAACACTGAAAAGTCATTATATCAAGATCAACTAAATAAGTATTTTCTGTTCATCTAAAGTAATTGACTTAATTCTAAAGTATCACATTTAATAGATAGTTTTAAAGTATTGAAGTGTTATTGATATTTGTGTTTGTATGAAACTTAACAGGTACAACCACTGAATTGAAAAAAGTAAGTGTTGTGGCAACGACAAGTGCAGTCCCATCACTCACATCAACGGGTAGGTTGTAACATATTTTTGGTTTTATACTTTTAAAGCCAATCATATATTAATATACAATTTGTGGTTTAGTGTTATTTCTATCATACAAAATTGTGTTTTCCATGAATATTTATACAAATTCTTACATTTTTGCACAACTTGCAGCTTTGAAAAAATCGATCCTTGTCCGATTGATTTTTATAACATACATGTATTTGAGAATGTAATGATTTAACTACATTTTGGCCTTATTATCAAAAATTCTATGGAAATTTAATTTTGATCCCCAGATACCGGTAAAAGAACTATTACTATGACTAAAATATCTCAAACATTTTCGTCGTCACTTCGAAATTAAAATTGGAGTATTGCATCCGGTTGACATTATAATAAGTAGTTGATTTTGAACGATTGTTTTAATAGTTTCAAGTTCCACCCCAGTATGTGATGTATCAGAGGGAATGATGTCGCCAACAACTATTCCATCTAGTGAAATAAAAGTAAATGATGACATGGCAAAAATAGACAACTTACGACCAGGTGGTTTGATACCCATGATGAGTTCTAAGCCTACATTGGTAATACAATACACACCTTCAATTGCCAAGTCTGTTCAAAGAGTAGAATTAGTATCAACAGAGAACATAGTATCGTACACTGTTACATTTTTCAATGCTGATGGAACTACTATAAAAAGAACAGTAAGTATGATTTCCTCTAAGCCTTATGATGTGTGTTACCATTGATATAGTCACCATAGGTTATTCCAAAAGTGTACGGTATGAGTGCTATCAACACTGTAGATGTTTAATATGTCGTGTGCCGATTACTGTTAGATCAAATTTGTGCATTTACCTACATCATACACTTTATTAAATCAATACAATAGTAGTATACATATACAGTGGAAACGGCATTAAGAAAGAGTGGCGAAAGATATCAGATGGACATTCAAATTAATAGATAGCAAATAAACTAGAGTTATTTCGTGATTCATTTCTTTTAGAGAAAACATTCAAATTAAACAAATCGTATTTGCTCTGTCTCAAAATATTTTTTACGGCCACGTCCACTTTGGGTTTTTTGTTAGATGTTATTCCATTTGTATCCATCCGATGAGTGAAAACATTTTCAACTCATTTTTATAGTTTATTCTGATGTGATGTCCCAGGTAAATGGGATGGTTGGGATCCCCCTAACATGTTTAACCACGACAAATTCTGTATATATGTGTCTGTCGCAAGTCTGGAGCCTGTAATTCAGTGTTTGTCGTTTGTTGATTTGTTGCATATTTGCTTTTCTTTCATATTTGTACATAAAAAGGCCGTTTTTTTCTCGATTGAATTGTTTTACATTTGTCATTTTGGAGCTTTTTATAGCTGACGATATGGTATGAGCCTTTCTCATTGATGAAGACCGTACAGTGACCTGTTAATTTCTGTGTCATTTAGTCTTTTGTGAAAAGTTGTCTCATTTGCAATCAAACGACATCTTTTTTATATTGACAACGCCATTGCTAAAAAAAGAAAAGACAAACAGACTTATAATAGTACACAAGACAACATAACATACGAAACTAATGAATAACAACACGAACCTCACTAAAAACAGGGGGTGATATCAGGTGCTCAGGAAGAGTAAGCAGATCCTGTTCCACATATAGCACCCAACGTATTGCTCATGTTATTAAAAACTGGTGAATATTCTAAGTTGCTAGGTATCATTTTTGAAATGGGAACGAGATAGTTTTTACAATATTAAGAACATATCTGATATTATCTGCGAAACGGATTTTCTATACCGGTGAGGTAAGTCATGATGGCGTCCGTAAAATTGACGTAGGGATGATTTCAACTTCCCCACTTGGAACTCTTTGTTTAATAGCTTCCTAGCGAGCAGCAATCATATATCAGTGAAATAATGAAAGGAAATACAAGGCCGGGACTATCTTATCAGTTCGGAGATATATACTCCATAAGCAGGCACTGCTGGAATGTTGCTACATAGAAATGGAAAGTTTAAAATTGGAAAGCTTAAATCATCTATTTTTTCGTACAGTTTTGTTTTCAACCGACCCTCATTGTTAATTCTTAGACGCAAGTCAAGATACGAGGCAGACTTAACTTGCTTAATATAAACAGAATTTAGATTGCTATTGATAAATTTTTTAAATGAGCTTAACGCATATGAATTATTTTAGATGAAAGTTACAGAAAGTGCAAACAATGTTGCTGGAAATCCTAATGTGAAGAAAGTTGAAATCCTGATTACACCTGAAGATAAGAAAAGTTCTTATCAGCCAGTAAATCTGCAACTGAAAATATTTGCATGCCATGAAATAGGTAAAACAATTTTACATTTAATATGGACTGACATTGGGATATACAGATGACAATGAGTTTCTTTAAACGCAACTTTGGTTATCGTTTTGACTTGCAGACCAAATATCAATTCATGTAACTATATTTCTTTCTTAGACACAATTGCAATGTATATACAGAAGCAATATAATTAGCGACAGAATACAACTTTATTGTGGTATCTAGGGTAAAAAAGTTTAATCTTTGAAGACTAAAGTCACTTTATTTATAAAATAAGCTGGTATTTTTTATCAAAAAGAATAAACAAAGTATAATTACTATCTTAACAGGCACAACAACTATTGTAATACCGTCAATTGTTTCTACACCATCTGTTGCTTCAACTAAGACGAGTGTAAGAGTGGAATCACCAGTGACGTCATCTGTCGGTAAGACAACAACTACGTATGGGCTATCATCAGTAAAAAGCACGATGGAAGTGTCATCAGCGAAATCCACTGTAGGAATATCGAGTGAAAAAACAACACCTGCTGTCAAAACGAAAGCTACAACTACGGCAAGAGAAATCAAGCATACGACTGGTATTATTTCATCAGAGGGAGTTACTTCCCCTGTACCCACTACTGGGGAAACAACCATAAAGATGACAAGCAGACAAACTACTCCTGTTGCTGCAACAACTGAAACATCAATGAAAATGACAAGTGTACACTCCACTGAAAAGGTCAAATCAGAGCGCACTACACCTGTTAGAATGTCGACAAAACACGTATCTCCAATAGGTATGCAGACGTTCGTTTTTATATTCATCATTATCAGTGTTAACTGACAAGGTCTTTTTTTAACAAAATGTCCTTATTCCTTATTGTCATTTGTCTAGTTGCATGAATCTGCAAAGAAAAATACGTCTGTAGCCTTCACTATAAAAAATATTTAGTCTTACATAGATATAAACTGTTTTAAATGTGGTTGGGCTTCAATACATAAGGTCAGGAGATATATGTGATTGTGAAAAATGAAGTGTCAAGCTTGATTTTTGTCTTGATAATTTTAGCTACATTAATAATATTAACATCTTACAAAACTACGAAATGGTGCATTGAAACTAAATGTTGAAGTTGGTCGCTTCTCTGAAATACCAACAGAGATGCTGTATGTTGTTCTTCTGTGTTGACTTGAGTTATAATTGATATGTTCATAACTATCAATTAACTGTTAACAAAACTTTGAATGTTTGAAATACTAAGGCTGTTCTACCTCAGGAATAGATTACCTTATCTGTATTTGGAAAAACTTCAGGGATTTTCGGTCCTCTATGCTCTTCAAGTTCGTACTTTATTTAGCCTTTTAAACATTGTTTGATTCGAGCGTCACTGATGAGTCTTTTGTAGACGAAACGTTTATCTTGCGTAAATATAAAAATGTCAATCTTGGTATCTATGATGAGTTTATTGCTAATATCATTGTGTGGAGAATAATTCCATTTTGTATTGGTATGTCTGGCTTATGGGACAATTAGGTTTTTTTCTGCCACACTATTATTGTTCATGGCCTTCTATTTTTAAACTACCTTGTTTGTTGTAAGCTAGTTCTAGATCGCTTACAATTAAGCTCTGTAACTATTTGAAGAACGTATGGAAAGCTAGATCTGATATGATTGTTTAGGTATGTTATTTTTCATATTGTTCTCTGTTATCAGTCTTTTGTCACATTTAAGTATATATCATGTATTGCCATAGTTTTCCCTTACTTTGTATTGCACAATTGGTGTCTCTATAGTGAGAAAAACGATCGGTTATTATATGTTATATCTGATCAACAGCAATACGAACCGATTGGTATATACTTAAATTGTGCATATCAAAGTCATAACTGAATAAATACTTGATGAATAATCATCATCATGATCATATGAAACACTTAAAAGTCATTACATAGAGATCAACTAAATTGTTTGTAAATCTCGAATAATTGACGAATTACACTCAATAACTGGATTTATAGTATTTGTATGAAACTTTGCAGGTACAACGACTGAATTGAAAGTAGAAAGTGTTGTGTCAACAACTAGTGCAGTCCCATCACTCCCAGCAACGGGTACGTTAAAACATTTATATGGTTTTATTACTTTAAAGCTGAGTTTTTTTTACGAGGACAAAATATCGCCTGCCAATTGCTTGTCACTCAAAAATTAAAACTGGAACATAAATCCAGCAGACTTAAGTAGAGAGAGTTGAATTTGAACGCTTGTTTTAATAGATTCAAGTGGTGTATGTGATGTATCAGAGAGAATGGTGTCACCAAAAACTATTTCTAAAGTATATTATTTATCTTTATAGGCACACCAACTAGTGTAATACCGTCAATTGTTTCTACACCGTCTGTTGCTTCAACTAAGACGAGTGTAAGAGTGGAATCACCAGTGACGTCACCTGTTGGTAAGACAACAACTACATATGGGCTATCATCAGTAAAAAGCACGATGGAAGTGTCATCAGCGAAATCCACTGTAGGAATATCGAGTGAAAAAACAACACCTGCTGTCAAAACGAAAGCTACAACTACGGCAAGAGAAATCAAGCATACGACTGGTATTATTTCATCAGAGGGAGTTACTTCCCCTGTGCCCACTACTGGGGAAACAACCATAAAGATGACAAGCAGACAAACTACTCCTGTTGCTGCAACAACTGAAACATCAATGAAAATGACAAGTGTACACTCCACTGAAAAGGTGAAATCAGAGCGCACTACACCTGTTAGAATGTCGACAAAACAGGTGACTCCAATAGGTATGCAGATGGTTTATGTTTGAATTTATCAGTATATCAAAGTGTAAACTGGAAACGTTTTGCTTTTAAAAATACTCTTATTCTGGATTGACATTTGTCTAATTGAATAAATCTGCAAAGAAAAATAAATCTGTAGGCTGAACTTCATATTTAGTGTTGCATATGTATATACATTGGCAACAAAAAATGTGCATACTGTTAATCAACAATTCAAATTCAGCGTAAGCTTTTTCCGAATTTTTACATAACTTTGTATTACACAAGTTAAGTCTCTATAGTGAGAAAATCTTATTATATACTATAACCGACCAACAGCAAAATAACTGGATTGCCAAAATTGAGATTATATCAATGTTTATTTGAACGTACATACGTCATAACTGTCTAAATACTTGATATAATACAAATAAAGGCAACAGTAGTATACCGTTTTTCGAAATTAAAAAAATCGATAGAGAAAAAACAAATCCGGATTACAAACTAAAACTGAGGGAAACGTATCAAATATAAGAGAACTAGGACACAACAGAAACACAACATTAAAATGTAACACACACAGAAAACGAAACACTGAAAAGTCATTATATCAAGATCAAATAAATAAGTATTTTCTGTTCATCTAAAGTAATTGACTTAAAACTAAAGTATCACATTTAATAGCTAGTTTTAAAGTATTGAAGTGTTATTGATATTTGTGTTTGTATGAAACTTTACAGGTACAACCACTGCATTGAAAGAAGGAAGTGTTGTGGCAACGACAAGTGCAGTCCCATCACTCACATCAACGGGTAGGTTGTAACATATTTTTGGTTTTATACTTTTAAAGCCAATCATATATTAATATACAATTTTGTGGTTTAGTGTTATTTCTATCATACAAAATTGTGTTTTCCATGAATATTTATACAAATTCTTACATTTTTGCACAACTTGCAGCTTTGAAAAAATCGATCCTTGTCCGATTGATTTTTATAACATATTTGAGAATGTAATGATTTAACTGCATTTTGGCCTTATTATCAAAAATTCTATGGAAATTTCGATCCCCAAATACCGGTTAAAGAACTATTACTATGACTAAAATATTTCTAACATTTTCGTCGTCACTTCGAAATTAAAATTGGAATATTGCACTCGGTTGACATATTAATAAGTACTTGATTTTGAACGATTGTTTTAATAGTTTCAAGTACCACACCAGTATGTGATGTATCAGAGGGAATGATGTCGCCAACAACTATTCCATCTAGTGAAATAAAAGTAAACGATGACATGGCAAAAGTAGACAATTTACGACCAGGTGGTTTGATACCCATGATGAGTTCTAAGCATACACTGGTAATACAATACACACCTTCAATTTCCAAGTCTGTGCAAAAAGTAGAATTAGTATCAACAGAGAACATAATATCATACACTGTTACATTTTTCAATGCTGATGGAACTACTATTAAGAGAACAGTAAGTATGATTACTTTTAAGCCTTATGATGTGTGTTACCCTTGATATAGTAACCATATTTTATTCCAAATTGTTACGGTATATCTATTTACCTACATCATACACTCTATTAAACCAATACAATACTAGTATACAAATACAGTGGAAACGGTGTTAAGAAATAGGAGCGAAATATACCAGATGATCATTCATACTCATAGATAGAAAATAAACTGAAGTTATATCGTCGTGCATTTCTTTTAGAGAAAACATTTAAATTAAACAAACCGTAATTGCTCTGTCTCAAAATGATTTTTACGGCCACGTCCACTTTGAGGTTTTTTGTTAGATGTTATTCCATTTGTATCCATCTGATGAGTTAAGACTTTTCAACTCATTTTTATAGTTTGTTCTGATGTTGTACTGTAATACCACTGTCCCATGTTAATGGGAAGGTTCAAATCCCGCTTACAGGTTTAACCACAACAAAATATGTATGTATGTGCCTGTCTCATGTTTGGAGCCTGCAATTCAGTGATTGTCGTTTGTTGATGTGTTACACATTTGCTTTTTTTTCATATTTGAACATAAATGAGGCCGTGATTTTCTCGGTTGAATTGTTTTAAATTTGTCATTTATGGCTTTTATAGCTGATTATATGATATGAGCTTTTCTCATTGATGAAGGCCGTACGGTGACCTGTTGTTGTTAATTCCTGTGTCAGACTTTGTAAAACGTCACCAGTGTCTGAGCAGAAAGTTGATGAACCAGGGGTATGTCAAAGAACGTCTTGTTCTTTTGTTAAAAAGTTCATCGGAAGGTACCAAGAACTTGTTGATAAATATTCCTTATCAACTTTACAAATAATACACGATGGTCTTGAAGTATAGAATTTGCGTACTGACGTTGTTTATCATCTTAATAACGTGTTATATTATTCTTTTATTTGTCTTTATTAATATTACTTTTACGGTTAAGTATGTTTTTTGAGATATCCATTTGACGTGATTCTGTGGTTATGTATCCCATCATACTTTGAACGACAAAATTATTTTATGACGTGACTCTGTACTTATGTATCTTGTCATACTTTGAATGACAAAATTATTTTATTTATTAATATTACTTTTACTGTTAATTCTGTTTTTTGTTATATACATTTGACGTGACTCTGTACTTATGTATCCTGTCATACTTTGAACGACAAAAATATTTTATGTCTACCTGTGCAAATTTCAAATTCGCAATTTTACACCAGTTTTTAAAACCTTCCATCCTTTATGGGTGGATTTTACATAGATAAATAAAATCGTATAATATAAGCAAAAGGAGGATGTTAAATTTATTTGACGTATGCATTGTTTGTGCTTCTTCGTTGCATTTGTTGTTTTTATAGTGATAAAACAATGTTGACTGCTGTACCCCTATTTTTGACATTTTTACCTAGTGTGTCTGTTTGTTTTGTTCACGCATCGTTGACAATATAATGGAATTTGATGCGACTGTCATACAAGTGAGAGGTTTAGCTAGCTATAAAACCAGGTTCAATTTTCTACATTAGAAAATGCATGCACCAAGTCAGGAATATGACAGTTGTTATCTATTCGTTTGATGTGTTTGAACTTTTGATTTTGCCATTTGATTGGGGACTTTCCTTTTTGAATAACATCGGAGTTCAGAATTTTTGTGATTTTACTTTTTAGTCTTTTTCGGAGAGTTGTCTCATTTGCAACCACACCACATCTTTGTTTATATTGACAACACCGTGGCTTGAATAGAAAAAACAAACAGACATATAATAGTACACAAGACATAACATAGAAAACTAATGAATTACAACACGAACCTCACTAAAAACAAGGGCTTTTCTCAGGTGCTCAGGAAAGATAAGCAGATCCTGTACCACATATGGCACCCGTCGTGTTGCTCATGTTATTACAAACCTGATGAATATTCCAAATTACTAGATCACATTTTTGAAATGGGAACGAGATTGTAGTAACAATGACAAGAACATATCTGATATAATCTGCGAAACGAATATTCTATAACGGGGAACCAAGTCATAATGACCACCGTAATATTTACGAAGGGATGATTTCAACTTTACATTTGGAACTCTATGATTAATAGCTTACTAGCAGCAATCATATATCACGGAAATCATGATAGAAAATACAAGCCTGGGACTATCGTATCAATTCGGAGATAGACACTCCGTATACAGGCGATGCTGGAATGTTGCTACATAGAAATGGACAGTTCAAAATTGGAAAGCTGAAATCATCTATTTTGTCGAACAGTTTTGTTTTCAACCGACCCATTGTCAATTCTTAGATGCAAGTCAAGATATGAGGCAGACTTAACTTGCTTAATAGAACAGTATTTAGATTGTAATTGAAAACTTATTCAAATGAGCCAAACGCATATGAATTATTTTAGATGAAAGTTACAGAAAGTGCAAACAATGTTGCTGGAAATCCTAATGTGAGGAAAGTTGAAATCCTGATTACACCTGAAGATAAGAAAAGTTCTTACCAGCCGGTAAATCTTCAACTGAAAATATTTGCATGCCATGAAATAGGTAAAACAATTTTACATTTAATATGAACTGACATTGGGGTAAACAGAGATGTGTGGTTAAGTTAATGAGACAGTAAACCGAGAAAAAAGCCAACAAAATATCTAAAAAGTATTGTATAGATTTTAACAAATGACAATGAGTTTCTTAAATCCTCACTCTGGTTCTCGTTTTGACTTTCAGACCAGATATGAATACATTCTAACCCTTCCGCATTTTTGCGCCTGTCCCAAGTCTGGAGCCTCTGGCCTTTGTTAATCTTGTATTTTTTAACTTTTAGTTTCTTGTGTACAATTTGGAGTTTAGTTTGGCGTTCATTATCACTGAACTAGTATATATTTGTTTAGGGGCCAGCTGAAGGACGCCTCCGGGTGCAGGAATTTATCGTTGCATTGAAGACCTGTTGTGACCTTCTGCTGTTGTCTGCTCTATGGTCGGGTTGTTGTCTCTTTGGCACATTCCCCATTTCCATTCTCCATTTTATGTAACTATATATTTCTTTCTTAGACACAATTGCAATGTATATACAGAAACAATATAATTAGGAACAGAATACAACTATATTGTGGTATCTAGCGTATAAAAGTTTAACCTTTAAAGACTAAGGTCACTTTATTTATGAAATAAGCTGATGCTTTTTATTATAAAGAATGAACAAAGTATAGTTACTATCTTTACAGGCACGACAACTATTGTAATACCGTCAATTGTTTCTTCACCATCTGTTGCCTCAACTAAGACGAGTTTAAGAGTGGAATCACCAGTTACGTCAACTGTTGGTAAGACAACAACTACATATGAGCTAAAAAGCACGATGGAAGTGTCATCAGCGAAATCCACTGTTGGAAAATCGAGTGAAAAACCAACACCTGCTGTCAAAACGAAATCTACAACCACGGCAAGAGAAATCAAGCATACGACTGGTATTATTTCATCGGAGGGAGTTACTTCCCCTGTGCCCACTACTGGGGAAACACCTATAAAGATGACAAGCAGACCATCTACTCCTGTTGCTTCAACAGCTGAAACATCAAAGAAAATGACAAGTGTACACTCCACTGAAAAGGTGAAATCAGAGAGCACTACACCTGTTAGATTGTCGACAAAACAGGTGACTTCAATAGGTATGTAGATGGTTTGTTTTTGTATTCATCAGTATATTTAAGTGTAAACTGGAAACATTTTGCTTCTAAAATTACTCTTATTCTGGATTGCCATGTGTCTAATTAGATGAATCTGCAAAGAAAAATATGTTTGTAGACTTACCTTCAAACTATACATATACAGACTTGCATATATAAAAGTGTCTTAGAATGTAACTTTAACACACTAATGAGTGTTATAAAATTAGTTGTTATAATTTATATATTATTCATGCAATATTTTGCTTAAAAAATTCATTTCATCGGGCGTGTGCATCTCTCAACGTAAAATCGGATGCATGACAAAAAATGTTTTTGTAGCTCAAACTGCACAAAATTTTAGTAATTATTGATGGTCTATATAAAACATTTTTTTTTGCCGTTTATTGTACATAGCAATTCTTTAATTCAAACAAATAGTTGTTTAAGTTTTAAATAGAATAAAGTTGGGGATTTATTCCTTTGGTTTTGGGTGGAACTGTTTTTCATCCCTTTCATTAGGTCCCTCAGGTTCAAGAGTACGTAATTGGACACTTTCTTCCTTTTGTATAAAACAACCGGTGATTGTTAAGTCTGATGTTGAATTTAGTTTCTGTTTCACCAACATACTGCAGTTTGCAAGTTCCACAAGTAAGAATATAAATACTAGTTTCTGTTTTGCATTTAGATGTAAATAAAGGCAACAGTAGTATACCGCTGTTCAAAACTCATAAATCCATGGACAAAAAACAAAATCGGGGCAACAAACCAAAACCGAGGGAAATGCATTAAATATAAGAGGAGAACAACGACACAACACTAAAATGTAACACACACAGAAACGGACCAAGCATCAGACAAAATCCCACGAGAATAACAAATATAACATCAAAACCAAATACATGAATTTGGGATAGACAAGTACCGTGACACGTCTTATCGCAATGTGAAATTACACTCAAAAATAAGAGAAAACAAACGACGCAACGTTAAAATGTAACACACACAGAAACGAACAATAATATAACAATGGCCATATTCCTGACTTGGTACAGGACATTTGTAAAGGAAAAAATGGTGGGTTGAACCTGGTTTTGTGGCATGCCAAACCTCGCACTTTAATGGCAATGTTAAATATAACATTGAAATGACAACATAATATTACAGGACTACAATACAAATAAATAGGAGAACGTATTAGACAAAGACACACATGATTAATGAATAACAAAAAGCATCAGGTTTAAAATTTAATACGTCAAAAACGCGCCTCGTCCACACAAGACTCACCAGTGACGCGCAGATATAAAAGATCGAAAGCGAAAAAATGTACAAGTTGTACAGCACTGAAAATCAAAAGTTGAAAAAGGCTGTGTCAAATACGGCAATTTATTTATGCTTGGGATAAGAACATCCTTATTATTTAGAACAATTTATGCTATTGCAAACAGTAAATTTTATCAAATGAATATAACAGATATACATAATGAAACTGAAGTATTAACTCATTACAGAAAACAAACACGAATACATAATGCAAAGACCAACACAGAATAGACACACCCGACTCAGTCGACTCAGTAACATAGATATTGTATCGCTGCTTAGTTACTGTACTGCTGACAGAGTGGTCAGTGGTGGCGACTTTACAGCTCTTACAATTGCTTCTTCCGCACTTGTAGTTTTATACAAAAGGAAGAAACTGTCCAATTACGAGACACATCTTACGAAAATGACATACTTTTGAAAATAATCACCTTTTAAATAATTGAGGTACACCAAAGGTGAAAACAAAGAGAAAGGTTCTGGATGCATCAGCTATATACTCTTGAACATGATGGACTTTATGAGAGGGATGAAAAGCAGTTATACCCCAAACCAAACTAATAAAACCTCAACTTCATTCTATTTAACTGAAACAACAACTCGTTTGAATTTAAGAATTGCCATGTACAATAAACGGCAAAAATATGTTTTATATAGACCATGAATAATTACTCAAATTTTGTGTAGTTCAAGCTACAAAAATATTTTTTTTTGGTTATGCATCCAATTTCACCTTGAGAGATGCATACGCCCGATGAAGCTTATTTGTTTAGCGAAATATTGCGTATATAATATATAAAATATTACAACTTGTTTTATAATACTCATTAGTGTGTTAAAGTTACATTCTTAGACACTTATATAATTTAATTTAGTAACTGCATTAGTTTATTTACAAACTTATTCACGCCTATATAGAATGTTGATTGTTGCTATTTTTAGACACTATATATATTTCCAACAACCAATGTTCATACTGTTTTAAAATATTGTTGGTCAACAATACATTATGCACCGTAAGCTTTTTAGTTGTTCATAATTTGTACTACACAAGTTGAAATTGAGAATAGAAAAAGGAATGTGTCAAAGAGACAACAAAACAACCAAAGGGTAGATAACAGTTGAAGGTCATTAACGGGTCTTTAACACAGGGAGGAAAATGACAAAAGAGTACATTCTGAGCAAAATTTACAGGTGTGAAAGTCTTACATGAGTTCATTAAAATCTATTACTAAGTTTTTCCTGTTCAGAAAACGTATAATCCAGTTATAGCTTATAGCATATCTTCCTATTATGAAATAAGCTTTAGGATATAAAAAAGAAGATGTGGTATGGTTGCCAATGAGACAACTCTTCACAAAAAACCATAATGACACAGAAATTACCAACTCTAGTTCACCGTACGCCGCACAACAATTAGCAAAGCCCATACTGCATAGTCAAGTATAACAGGCCGCGAAATGACAATGTAAAACTATTCAAACGAGAAAACTAACGGCCTTATTTATGTAAAAAAAAAACAAATATGTAAACCATAAATAAACGACAACCACTGAATTACAGGCTCCTGACTTGAGAAGGCACATACATACAGAATGTGACGGGGTTAAACATGTTATCGGGGTTCCAACCCTCCACCTAACCTGGGACAGTGGGAGAGATGATTTTTCAATCTGTTTAGTTTTATGTACATATATTGCTAAACAAAAGTAAAAATGCCTAATGCAATATTTATGTGTGTACTTACTTATTAAAATGGATTTTCAAAAATTATGTATATATCAACATTTGTTTGCCAATAAATATCTAAAATGTTTGCTGCTTTTAATATGTTTACTGAAATTTTTCTTGTTCAGCTACTACACCAATTCCAATTCCAAGTACAGCAATATTTCCTCAGACATCTTCTTCAGGAGTTATCACTACAGCTGAGGTTTTACCCACACCTTCAGCTACACCCAATGTAATAAGTGAAACTACTACAACATTGAAAGGTAATGGATTTAAATTGTATTCCTTTTTTGAAATAAAGTACCAGATTTAAGATTTATCTATGTCAAATACTATAAATACATCTTAACCAGTTCTGCAGTAGCATCAGCTGAAACATCATTGAAAATGACAATAGTACATTTAGAGAAAACTTTGATAGTAATGCGATTCTGAAATTAGTTCATAAAATGTATTATTGTAAAGTTTTTGCTGTTTAGAAAACATCTGATCCTGTTATTGCTTATAGTATATCTTTCTGAATGTAATAAGACTAAAATTTTCAAAACTGTTGAGATTTATATACTTATGTACTTATATTGCCAATTAAAAACACAAATGAACTCAAACTTCTTATAAAGTATATATGTTGAGAATAACACAATATATGATGAGTTTTTAGTCTACATTTTTTACTTTAGCATAAAAGTGTGTAAAACTGTCTTGAATTTATTTTTTAAGCAATGCTATCATATTCAATAATCAATTCTTGATTGTTTTTCGAGTGCTTTTTATGTACATTGTCACGCTAGTCTATCTCCCAAGACAAAGAATAACAATTAAATAAACGTTTTGACTATGAATTTTTGAAATAATTACTTTATAGTGAGACCAATCGTTTCTTATGATATTACTTTTGATCATAAGATACTTACTTGACTGTCCCTTTGGTATCTTTCGTCCCTCTTTTATATATTTTTTTCAAGATTCTGTAGACATCAACATTTTCCTTTCTGCGAAAAACTTATTTAAAGATGTTTACTGCTTTTATATACTTGTTTATATATTCTTGCTCAGCTACAACAATGGTTCCAAGTACAGCAACATTTCCACACACACCGTCTACAGAAGTAATCATTACAGCTGAGGTTTCACCCACACCTACAGCTACACCTACTATAATAAGTGAAGCTACTACAACATTACAAGGTAAAGGACTCAAATTGTATTAATTTTCTGAAAGACAGTAGCAGGTTTAAGTTATATCTATGTAAAATACTACAAAAGCAGAATGACGCCTGAACTTAATTTTGTTCAATTAAAAATATATATTCAAGGCAGCATATCAAAAATGATACATGAGTTGAATAATGCTTATCAAAAAGGAAAGTACCTACATGTGTTAAATACTATTTTGAAAGTAGAAAAGACGATTCATGTGTTAATTAAATAAATTGTCAAAAAACAGTTAATACTGTTATTGAATGTTAACAAATTATTTGTTTGATATGTTTGTATATTTAAACATTTTTGTTTTAGGATCAACTGGTAAAATTGCAACAACAACGCCAGTTGTAGCTACAAGTCCTTCTCCTGGAATTTCAAGTGCAAGTAAGAATGAACATTGATTTATTTGTTGTTTCATTTTTATTATGATAATAAGACTCAAATATATATTGTTTTGGAAAATTCAATAAATGAAATGCAAATAATTTTTAAAGAATGGAAATGTTAATGCATGACTGTTTTTTATAGAATGAGTACAGTATTTTGTAAAAGGTGGTTATAACGATGACATTTTTGGTTTGTAGAGATAGAAACAACTACGCCAATTTGTGAAGAAACAGATGGAATGGGTTCAATAACAACAATACCATCAACAGAAATTACATCTAATGACAAAAAGGCAGATATTGAAAATCTACGACCTTCATCTAAGACACCCTTTAAAAGCTCCGAAGGACAATTGGTTATAGAGTACATGCCTTCAAAGACAAGACCAATTGCCAATGTTGAATTGGTTTCTACTGATAATATCAAGACGTATACAGTACAATTCTTTAATGCAGATGGAACTGTGACAACTGGAAAGGTTTGTATAACTTACTCCAAATTACAAAGTTTTAACTGATCAATTTTAATTGATTCTTCTTTAAAAAGGAAATGTGACTGCTGTTTATGTGGAATATTAAACAAATTTTTTTTTTAATGTTATGTTTCAAATGAGTATTTTTCTTTCGGTAGGTTAAAGTAGGCGAAATGGCTACAAGCATTGGAACCAAGCCTGATGTGAGAAAGGTAACTGTAACTATTACACCTGATGACAAAGAAGATTCTTACAGACCTGTACAGCTCCAACTAAGCGTCCATGCCTGTTTTGAAATCAGTAAGTAATGAAAGGCAATAGTTACTTATTTGAAGATATATGTTTTGTATGGTGCTACAGTGGTATAGTGTAGATGTACTGCAGAGATCTTACATATTCCATTATGAAGTGAAAGTTCGCTCATGTTAATCGGTTTTATTTTTGTCAAAACCTGCTCGTTTTTGGTGTTTGATATGACATTGTAACATAAAAGTTGTTTGTATTGAATAATGAATTAACCTTTTTTTTTGTTTAGCTTCTACGCCTATTCCAAGTACAACAGCAGTCCCACAGAAACCGTCCTCAACAGTGGTCACTACAGCCGTGGTTTCACCCACACCTACAGCTACACCCACTATAATAAGTGAAGCTACTACAACATTGCAAGGTAAAGGATTTAAATTGTAATAATTTTCTAAATTGAAGTAGGGGGTTTAAGTTATATCTATGAAAAATACTACAAAAGCAGAATGACCCCTGAACTTAATTTTGTTCAATTAAAAATATATATTGAAGGCAGCATATCAATGATGTTACATTAGCTGAATAATGCTTATGAAAAAGGAAAGTAAATACATGTGTTAAATACTATTTTGCAAGTAGAAAAGATGATTCATGTGTTAATTATTAAATTGTCAAAAAACAGATAATACTGTTTTTGAATGTTAACCAATTATTAATTTGTTTGATATGTTTGTATATTTAAACATTTTTGTTATAGGATCAACTGGTAAAATTGCAACAACAACGCCAGTTGTAGCTACAAGTCCGTCTCCTGGTATTTCAAGTGCAAGTAAGAATGAACATTGATTTATTTGTTGTTTCATTTTTATTATGTTAATGAGACTCAAATATATATTGTTTTGGAAAATTCAATAAATAGAATGCAAATAATTTTTAAAGAATGGAAATGTTAATGCATGACTGTTTTTTATAGAATGAGTACAGTATTTTTTAAAAGGTGGTTATAACAATGACATTTTTGGTTTGTAGAGATAAAAACAACTACGGCAATTTGTGAAGAAACAGATGGAATGGGTTCAATAACAACAATACCATCAACAGAAATTACATCTAATGACAAAAAGGCAGATATTGAAAATCTACGACCTTCATCTAAGACACCCTTTAAAAGCTCCGAAGGACAATTGGTTATAGAGTACATGCCATCAAAGACAAGACCAATTGCCAATGTTGAATTGGTTTCTACTGATAATATCAAGACGTATACAGTACAATTCTTCAATGCAGATGGCACTGTGACAACTCGAAAGGTTTGTATAACTTACTCCAAATTACCAAGTTTTAACTGATCAAATTTAATTGATTCTTCTTTAAAAAGGAAATGTGACTGCTGTTTATGTGGAATATTAAAGAAATTTTTTTTTCAATGTTATGTTTCAAATGAGTATTTTCTTTCGGTAGGTTAAAGTAGGCGAAATGGCTACAAGCATTGGAACCAAGCCTGATGTGAGAAAGGTAACTGTAACTATTACACCTGATGACAAAGAAGATTCTTACAGACCTGTACAGCTCAAACTAAGCGTCCATGCATGTTTTGAAGTCAGTAAGTAATGAAAGGCAATAGTTACTTATTTGAAGATATATATTTTGTATGGTGCTACAGTGGTATAGTGTAGATGTACTGCAGAGATCTTACATGTTCCATTTTGAAGTGAAAGTTCGCTCATGTTAATCGGTTTTATTTTTGTCAAAACCTGCTCGTTTTTGGTGTTTGATATGACCTTGTAACATAAGAGTTGTTTGTATTGAATAATGAATTAACCTTTTTTTTTGTTTAGCTTCTACGCCTATTCCAAGTACAACAGCAGTCCCACAGAAACCGTCCTCAACAGTGGTCACTACAGCCATGGTTTCACCCACACCTACAGCTACACCCACTATAATAAGTGAAGCTACTACAACATTGCAAGGTAAAGAATTTAAATTGTAATAATTTTCTAAATTGAAGTAGGGGGTTTAAGTTATATCTATGTAAAATACTACAAAAGCAGAATGACCCCTGAACTTAATTTTGTTCAATTAAAAATATATATTCAAGGCAGCATATCTTAGATGTTACATTAGCTGAATAATGCTTATAAAAAAGGAAAGTAAATATATGTGTTTAATACTATTTTGCAGGTAGAAAAGATGATTCATGTGTTAATTATTAAATTGTCAAAAAACAGATAATACTGTTTTTGAATGTTAACAAATTATTAATTTGTTTGATATGTTTGTATAATTAAACATTTTTGTTATAGGATCAACTGGTAAAATTGCAACAACAACGCCAGTTGTAGCTACAAGTCCTTCTCCTGGTATTTCAAGTGCAAGTAAGAATGAACATTGATTTATTTGTTGTTTCATTTTTATTATGTTAATGAGACTCAAATATATATTGTTTTGGAAAATTCAATAAATAAAATGCAAATGATTTTTAAAGAATGGAAATGTTAATGCATGACTGTTTTTTTTATAGAATAAGAACAATATTTTGTAAAAGGTGGTTATAACAATGACATTTTTGGTTTGTAGAGATAGAAACAACTACGCCAATTTGTGAAGAAACAGATGGAATGGGTTCAATAACAACAATACCATCAACAGAAATTACATCTAATGACAAAAAGGCAGATATTGAAAATCTACGACCTTCATCGAAGACACCATTTAAAAGCTCCGAAGGACAATTGGTTATAGAGTACATGCCTTCAAAGACAAGACCAATTGCCAATGTTGAATTGGTTTCTACTGATAATATCAAGACATATACAGTACAATTCTTTAATGCAGATGGAACTGTGACAAGTCGAAAGGTTTGTATAACTTACTCCAAATTACCAAGTTTTAACTGATCAATTTTGATTGATTCTTCTTTAAAAAGGAAATGTGACTGCTGTTTATGTGGAATATTAAACAAAATTTTTTTTCAATGTTATGTTTCAAATGAGTATTTTTCTTTCGGTAGGTTAAAGTAGGCGAAATGGCTACAAGCATTGGAACCAAGCCTGATGTGAGAAAGGTAACTGTAACTATTACACCTGATGACAAAGAAGATTCTTACAGACCTGTACAGCTCCAACTAAGCGTCCATGCCTGTTTTGAAGTCAGTAAGTAATGAAAGGCAATAGTTACTTATTTGAAGATATATGTTTTGTATGGTGCTACAGTGGTATAGTGTAGATGTACTGCAGAGATTTTACATGTTCCATTTTGAAGTTAAAATTCGTTCATGTTAATCGGTTTTATTTTTGTCAAAACCTGCTCGTTTTTGGTGTTTGATATGACCTTGTAACATAAGAGTTGTTTGTATTGAATAATGAATTTACCTTTTTTTTGTTTAGCTTCCACGCCTATTCCAAGTACAACAGCAGTCCCACAAAAACCGTCCTCAACAGTGGTCACTACAGCATTGGTTTCACCCACACCTACAGCTACACCCACTATAATAAGTGAAGCTACTACAACATTGCAAGGTAAAGAATTTAAATTGTAATAATTTTCTAAATTGAAGTAGGGGGTTTAAGTTATATCTATGTAAAATACTACAAAAGCAGAATGACCCCTAAACTTAATTTTGTTCAATTAAAGAAATATATTCAAGGCAGCATATCAAAGATGTTACATTAGCTAAATAATGCTTATGAAAAAGGAAAGTAAATACATGTGTTAAATACTATTTTGCAAGTAGAAAAGATGATTCATGTGTTAATTATTAAATTGTCAAAAAACAGATAATACTGTTTTTGAATGTTAACAAATTAATAATTTGTTTGATATGTTTGTATATTTAAACATTTTTGTTATAGGATCAACTGGTAAAATTGCAACAACAACGCCAGTTGTAGCTACAAGTCCTTCTCCTGGTATTTCAAGTGCAAGTAAGAATGAACATTGATTTATTTGTTGTTTCATTTTTATTATGTTAATGAGACTCAAAATATATAATGTAATGGAAAATTCAATAAATGAAATGCAAATAATTTTTAAAGAATGGAAATGTTAATGCATGACTGTTTTTTATAGAATGAGTACAGTATTTTGTATAAGGTGGTTATAACAATGACATTTTTGGTTTGTAGAGATAGAAACAACTTCGCCAATTTGTGAAGAAACAGATGGAATGGGTTCAATAACAACAATACCATCAACAGAAATTACATCTAATGACAAAAAGGCAGATATTGAAAATCTACGACCTTCATCTAAGACACCCTTTAAAAGCTCCGAAGGACAATTGGTTATAGAGTACATGCCTTCAAAGACAAGACCAATTGCCAATGTTGAATTGGTTTCTACTGATAATATCAAGACGTATACAGTACAATTCTTTAATGCAGATGGCACTGTGACAACTCGAAAGGTTTGTATAACTTACTCCAAATTACCAAGTTTTAACTGATCAATTTTAATTGATTCTTCTTTAAAAAGGAAATGTGACTGCTGTTTATGTGGAATATTAAACAAATTTTTTTTTTCAATGTTATGTTTCAAATGAGTATTTTTCTTTCGGTAGGTTAAAGTAGGCGAAATGGCTACAAGCATTGGAACCAAGCCTGATGTGAGAAAGGTAACTGTAACTATTACACCTGATGACAAAGAAGATTCTTACAGACCTGTACAGCTCCAACTAAGCGTCCATGCCTGTTTTGAAGTCAGTAAGTAATGAAAGGCAATAGTTACTTATTTGAAGATATATGTTTTGTATGGTGCTACAGTGGTATAGTGTAGATGTACTGCAGAGATCTTACATGTTCCACTTTCAAGTGAAAGTTTGTTCATGTTAATCGATTTTATTTTTGTCAAAACCTGCTCGTTTTTGGTGTTTGATATGACCTTGTAACATAAGAGTTGTTTGTATTGAATAATGAATTTACCTTTTTTTTTTTGTTTAGCTTCTACGCCTATTCCAAGTACAACAGCAGTCCCACAGAAATTGTCCTCAACAGTGGTCACTACAGCCGTGGTTTCACCAACACCTACAGCTACACCCACTATAATAAGTGAAGCTACTACAACATTGCAAGGTAAAGAATTTAAATTGTAATAATTTTCTAAATTGAAGTAGGGGGTTTAAGTTATATCTATGTAGAATACTACAAAAACAGAATGACCCCTGAACTTAATTTTGTTCAATTAAAGAAATATATTCAAGGCAGGATATCAAAGATGTTACATTAGCTGAATAATGCTAACGAAAAAGGAAAGTAAATACATGTGTTAAATACTATTTTGCAAGTAGAAAAGATGATTCATGTGTTAATTATTAAATTGTCAAAAAAACAGATAATACTGTTATTGAATGTTAACAAATTAATAATTTGTTTGATATGTTTGTATATTTAAACATTTTTGTTATAGGATCAACTGGTAAAATTGCAACAACAACGCCAGTTGTAGCTACAAGTCCTTCTCCTGGTATTTCAAGTGCAAGTAAGAATGAACATTGATTTATTTGTTGTTTCATTTTTATTATGTTAATGAGACTCAAAATATATAATGTAATGGAAAATTCAATAAATGAAATGCAAATAATTTTTAAAGAATGGAAATGTTAATGCATGACTGTTTTTTATAGAATGAGTACAGTATTTTGTATAAGGTGGTTATAACAATGACATTTTTGGTTTGTAGAAATAGAAACAACTACGCCAATTTGTGAAGAAACAGATGGAATGGGTTCAATAACAACAATACCATCAACAGAAATTACATCTAATGACAAAAAGGCAGATATTGAAAATCTACGACCTTCATCTAAGACACCCTTTAAAAGCTCCGAAGGACAATTGGATATAGAGTATATGCCTTCAAAGACAAGACCAATTGCCAATGTTGAATTGGTTTCTACTGATAATATCAAGACGTATACAGTACAATTCTTTAATGCAGATGGCACTGTGACAACTCGAAAGGTTTGTATAACTTACTCCAAATTACCAAGTTTTAACTGATCTATTTTAATTGACTCTTCTTTAAAAAGGAAATGTGACTGCTGTTTATGTGGAATATTAAACAAATTTTTTTTTCAATGTTATGTTTCAAATGAGTATTTTTCTTTCGGTAGGTTAAAGTAGGCGAAATGGCTACAAGCATTGGAACCAAGCCTGATGTGAGAAAGGTAACTGTAACTATTACACCTGATGACAAAGAAGATTCTTACAGACCTGTACAGCTCCAACTAAGCGTCCATGCCTGTTTTGAAGTCAGTAAGTAATGAAAGGCAATAGTTACTTATTTTAAAAAAATATGTTTTGTATGGTGCTACAGTGGTATAGTGTAGATGTACTGCAGAGATCTTACATGTTCCATTTTGAAGTGAAAGTTCGCTCATGTTAATCGGTTTTATTTTTGTCAAAACCTGCTCGTTTTTGGTGTTTGATATGACCTTGTAACATAAGAGTTGTTTGTATTGAATAATGAATTAACCTTTTTTTTGTTTAGCTTCTACGCCTATTCCAAGTACAACAGCAGTCCCACAGAAACCGTCCTCAACAGTGGTCACTACAGCCGTGGTTTCACCCACACCTACAGCTACACCCACTATAATAAGTGAAGCTACTACAACATTGCAAGGTAAAGAATTTAAATTGTAATAATTTTCTAAATTGAAGTAGGGGGTTTAAGTTATATCTATGTAGAATACTACAAAAGCAGAATGACCCCTGAACTTAATTTTGTTCAATTAAAGAAATATATTCAAGGCAGGATATCAAAGATGTTACATTAGCTGAATAATGCTAACGAAAAAGGAAAGTAAATACATGTGTTAAATACTATTTTGCAAGTAGAAAAGATGATTCATGTGTTAATTATTAAATTGTCAAAAAAACAGATAATACTGTTATTGAATGTTAACAAATTAATAATTTGTTTGATATGTTTGTATATTTAAACATTTTTGTTATAGGATCAACTGGTAAAATTGCAACAACAACGCCAGTTGTAGCTACAAGTCCTTCTCCTGGTATTTCAAGTGCAAGTAAGAATGAACATTGATTTATTTGTTGTTTCATTTTTATTATGTTAATGAGACTCAAAATATATAATGTAATGGAAAATTCAATAAATGAAATGCAAATAATTTTTAAAGAATGGAAATGTTAATGCATGACTGTTTTTTATAGAATGAGTACAGTATTTTGTATAAGGTGGTTATAACAATGACATTTTTGGTTTGTAGAAATAGAAACAACTACGCCAATTTGTGAAGAAACAGATGGAATGGGTTCAATAACAACAATACCATCAACAGAAATTACATCTAATGACAAAAAGGCAGATATTGAAAATCTACGATCTTCATCTAAGACACCCTTTAAAAGCTCCGAAGGACAATTGGTTATAGAGTACATGCCTTCAAAGACAAGACCAATTGCCAATGTTGAATTGGTTTCTACTGATAATATCAAGACGTATACAGTACAATTCTTTAATGCAGATGGCACTGTGACAACTCGAAAGGTTTGTATAACTTACTCCAAATTACCAAGTTTTAACTGATCAATTTTAATTGATTCTTCTTTAAAAAGGAAATGTGACTGCTGTTTATGTGGAATATTAAACAAAATTTTTTTTTCAATGTTATGTTTCAAATGAGTATTTTTCTTTCGGTAGGTTAAAGTAGGCGAAATGGCTACAAGCATTGGAACCAAGCCTGATGTGAGAAAGGTAACTGTAACTATTACACCTGATGACAAAGAAGATTCTTACAGACCTGTACAGCTCCAACTAAGCGTCCATGCCTGTTTTGAAGTCAGTAAGTAATGAAAGGCAATAGTTACTTATTTGAAGATATATGTTTTGTATGGTGCTACAGTGGTATAGTGTAGATGTACTGCAGAGATCTTACATGTTCCACTTTCAAGTGAAAGTTTGTTCATGTTAATCGATTTTATTTTTGTCAAAACCTGCTCGTTTTTGGTGTTTGATATGACCTTGTAACATAAGAGTTGTTTGTATTGAATAATGAATTTACCTTTTTTTTTTTGTTTAGCTTCTACGCCTATTCCAAGTACAACAGCAGTCCCACAGAAATTGTCCTCAACAGTGGTCACTACAGCCGTGGTTTCACCAACACCTACAGCTACACCCACTATAATAAGTGAAGCTACTACAACATTGCAAGGTAAAGAATTTAAATTGTAATAATTTTCTAAATTGAAGTAGGGGGTTTAAGTTATATCTATGTAGAATACTACAAAAACAGAATGACCCCTGAACTTAATTTTGTTCAATTAAAGAAATATATTCAAGGCAGGATATCAAAGATGTTACATTAGCTGAATAATGCTAACGAAAAAGGAAAGTAAATACATGTGTTAAATACTATTTTGCAAGTAGAAAAGATGATTCATGTGTTAATTATTAAATTGTCAAAAAAACAGATAATACTGTTATTGAATGTTAACAAATTAATAATTTGTTTGATATGTTTGTATATTTAAACATTTTTGTTATAGGATCAACTGGTAAAATTGCAACAACAACGCCAGTTGTAGCTACAAGTCCTTCTCCTGGTATTTCAAGTGCAAGTAAGAATGAACATTGATTTATTTGTTGTTTCATTTTTATTATGTTAATGAGACTCAAAATATATAATGTAATGGAAAATTCAATAAATGAAATGCAAATAATTTTTAAAGAATGGAAATGTTAATGCATGACTGTTTTTTATAGAATGAGTACAGTATTTTGTATAAGGTGGTTATAACAATGACATTTTTGGTTTGTAGAAATAGAAACAACTACGCCAATTTGTGAAGAAACAGATGGAATGGGTTCAATAACAACAATACCATCAACAGAAATTACATCTAATGACAAAAAGGCAGATATTGAAAATCTACGACCTTCATCTAAGACACCCTTTAAAAGCTCCGAAGGACAATTGGATATAGAGTATATGCCTTCAAAGACAAGACCAATTGCCAATGTTGAATTGGTTTCTACTGATAATATCAAGACGTATACAGTACAATTCTTTAATGCAGATGGCACTGTGACAACTCGAAAGGTTTGTATAACTTACTCCAAATTACCAAGTTTTAACTGATCTATTTTAATTGACTCTTCTTTAAAAAGGAAATGTGACTGCTGTTTATGTGGAATATTAAACAAATTTTTTTTTCAATGTTATGTTTCAAATGAGTATTTTTCTTTCGGTAGGTTAAAGTAGGCGAAATGGCTACAAGCATTGGAACCAAGCCTGATGTGAGAAAGGTAACTGTAACTATTACACCTGATGACAAAGAAGATTCTTACAGACCTGTACAGCTCCAACTAAGCGTCCATGCATGTTTTGAAGTCAGTAAGTAATGAAAGGCAATAGTTACTTATTTGAAAAAAATATGTTTTGTATGGTGCTACAGTGGTATAGTGTAGATGTACTGCAGAGATCTTACATGTTCCATTTTGAAGTGAAAGTTCGCTCATGTTAATCGGTTTTATTTTTGTCAAAACCTGCTCGTTTTTGGTGTTTGATATGACCTTGTAACATAAGAGTTGTTTGTATTGAATAATGAATTAACCTTTTTTTTGTTTAGCTTCTACGCCTATTCCAAGTACAACAGCAGTCCCACAGAAACCGTCCTCAACAGTGGTCACTACAGCCGTGGTTTCACCCACACCTACAGCTACACCCACTATAATAAGTGAAGCTACTACAACATTGCAAGGTAAAGAATTTAAATTGTAATAATTTTCTAAATTGAAGTAGGGGGTTTAAGTTATATCTATGTAGAATACTACAAAAGCAGAATGACCCCTGAACTTAATTTTGTTCAATTAAAGAAATATATTCAAGGCAGGATATCAAAGATGTTACATTAGCTGAATAATGCTAACGAAAAAGGAAAGTAAATACATGTGTTAAATACTATTTTGCAAGTAGAAAAGATGATTCATGTGTTAATTATTAAATTGTCAAAAAAACAGATAATACTGTTATTGAATGTTAACAAATTAATAATTTGTTTGATATGTTTGTATATTTAAACATTTTTGTTATAGGATCAACTGGTAAAATTGCAACAACAACGCCAGTTGTAGCTACAAGTCCTTCTCCTGGTATTTCAAGTGCAAGTAAGAATGAACATTGATTTATTTGTTGTTTCATTTTTATTATGTTAATGAGACTCAAAATATATAATGTAATGGAAAATTCAATAAATGAAATGCAAATAATTTTTAAAGAATGGAAATGTTAATGCATGACTGTTTTTTATAGAATGAGTACAGTATTTTGTATAAGGTGGTTATAACAATGACATTTTTGGTTTGTAGAAATAGAAACAACTACGCCAATTTGTGAAGAAACAGATGGAATGGGTTCAATAACAACAATACCATCAACAGAAATTACATCTAATGACAAAAAGGCAGATATTGAAAATCTACGATCTTCATCTAAGACACCCTTTAAAAGCTCCGAAGGACAATTGGTTATAGAGTACATGCCTTCAAAGACAAGACCAATTGCCAATGTTGAATTGGTTTCTACTGATAATATCAAGACGTATACAGTACAATTCTTTAATGCAGATGGCACTGTGACAACTCGAAAGGTTTGTATAACTTACTCCAAATTACCAAGTTTTAACTGATCAATTTTAATTGATTCTTCTTTAAAAAGGAAATGTGACTGCTGTTTATGTGGAATATTAAACAAAATTTTTTTTTCAATGTTATGTTTCAAATGAGTATTTTTCTTTCGGTAGGTTAAAGTAGGCGAAATGGCTACAAGCATTGGAACCAAGCCTGATGTGAGAAAGGTAACTGTAACTATTACACCTGATGACAAAGAAGATTCTTACAGACCTGTACAGCTCCAACTAAGCGTCCATGCCTGTTTTGAAGTCAGTAAGTAATGAAAGGCAATAGTTACTTATTTGAAGATATATGTTTTGTATGGTGCTACAGTGGTATAGTGTAGATGTACTGCAGAGATCTTACATGTTCCACTTTGAAGTGAAAGTTTGTTCATGTTAATCGATTTTATTTTTGTCAAAACCTGCTCGTTTTTGGTGTTTGATATGACCTTGTAACATAAGAGTTGTTTGTATTGAATAATGAATTTACCTTTTTTTTTTGTTTAGCTTCTACGCCTATTCCAAGTACAACAGCAGTCCCACAGAAACCGTCCTCAACAGTGGTCACTACAGCCGTGGTTTCACCAACACCTACAGCTACACCCACTATAATAAGTGAAGCTACTACAACATTGCAAGGTAACGAATTTAAATTGTAATAATTTTCTAAATTGAAGTAGGGGGTTTAAGTTATATCTATGAAAAATACTACAAAAGCAGAAAGACCCCTGAACCTTATTTTGTTCAATTAAAAATATATATTCAAGGCAGCATACCAAAGATGTTACATTAGCTGAATAATGCTTATGAAAAAGGAAAGTAAATACATGTGTTAAATACTATTTTGCAAGTAGAAAAGATGATTCATGTGTTAATTATTAAATTGTCAAAAAACAGATAATACTGTTTTTGAATGATAACAAATTAATAATTTGTTTGATATGTTTGTATATTTAAACATTTTTGTTATAGGATCAACTGGTAAAATTGCAACAACAACGCCAGTTGTAGCTACAAGTCCTTCTCCTGGTATTTCAAGTGCAAGTAAGAATGAACATTGATTTACTTGTTGTTTCATTTTTATTATGTTAATGAGAGTCAAAATATATAATGTAATGGAAAATTCAATAAATGAAATGCAAATAATTTTTAAAGAATGGAAATGTTAATGCATGACTGTTTTTTATAGAATGAGTACAGTATTTTGTATAAGGTGGTTATAACAATGACATTTTTGGTTTGTAGAGATAGAAACAACTACGCCAATTTGTGAAGAAACAGATGGAATGGGTTCAATAACAACAATACCATCAACAGAAATTACATCTAATGACAAAAAGGCAGATATTGAAAATCTACGACCTTCATCTAAGACACCCTTTAAAAGCTCCGAAGGACAATTGGTTATAGAGTACATGCCTTCAAAGACAAGACCAATTGCCAATGTTGAATTGGTTTCTACTGATAATATCAAGACGTATACAGTACAATTCTTTAATGCAGATGGCACTGTGACAACTCGAAAGGTTTGTATAACTTACTCCAAATTACCAAGTTTTAACTGATCTATTTTAATTGACTCTTCTTTAAAAAGGAAATGTGACTGCTGTTTATGTGGAATATTAAACAATTTTTTTTTCAATGTTATGTTTCAAATGAGTATTTTTCTTTCGGTAGGTTAAAGTAGGCGACATGGCTACAAGCATTGGAACCAAGCCTGATGTGAGAAAGGTAACTGTAACTATTACACCTGATGACAAAGAAGATTCTTACAGACCTGTACAGCTCCAACTAAGCGTCCATGCATGTTTTGAAGTCAGTAAGTAATGAAAGGCAATAGTTACTTATTTGAAAAAAATATGTTTTGTATGGTGCTACAGTGGTATAGTGTAGATGTACTGCAGAGATCTTACATGTTCCATTTTGAAGTGAAAGTTCGCTCATGTTAATCGGTTTTATTTTTGTCAAAACCTGCTCGTTTTTGGTGTTTGATATGACCTTGTAACATAAGAGTTGTTTGTATTGAATAATGAATTAACCTTTTTTTTGTTTAGCTTCTACGCCTATTCCAAGTACAACAGCAGTCCCACAGAAACCGTCCTCAACAATGGTCACTACAGCCGTGGTTTCACCCACACCTACAGCTACACCCACTATAATAAGTGAAGCTACTACAACATTGCAAGGTAAAGAATTTAAATTGTAATAATTTTCTAAATTGAAGTAGGGGGTTTAAGTTATATCTATGTAAAATACTACAAAAGCAGAATGACCCCTGAACTTAATTTTGTTCAATTAAAGAAATATATTCAAGGCAGGATATCAAAGATGTTACATTAGCTGAATAATGCTAACGAAAAAGGAAAGTAAATACATGTGTTAAATACTATTTTGCAAGTAGAAAAGATGATTCATGTGTTAATTATTAAATTGTCAAAAAACAGATAATACTGTTATTGAATGTTAACAAATTAATAATTTGTTTGATATGTTTGTATATTTAAACATTTTTGTTATAGGATCAACTGGTAAAATTGCAACAACAACGCCAGTTGTAGCTACAAGTCCTTCTCCTGGTATTTCAAGTGCAAGTAAGAATGAACATTGATTTATTTGTTGTTTCATTTTTATTATGTTAATGAGACTCAAAATATATAATGTAATGGAAAATTCAATAAATGAAATGCAAATAATTTTTAAAGAATGGAAATGTTAATGCATGACTGTTTTTTATAGAATGAGTACAGTATTTTGTATAAGGTGGTTATAACAATGACATTTTTGGTTTGTAGAGATAGAAACAACTACGCCAATTTGTGAAGAAACAGATGGAATGGGTTCAATAACAACAATACCATCAACAGAAATTACATCTAATGACAAAAAGGCAGATATTGAAAATCTACGACCTTCATCTAAGACACCCTTTAAAAGCTCCGAAGGACAATTGGTTATAGAGTACATGCCTTCAAAGACAAGACCAATTGCCAATGTTGAATTGGTTTCTACTGATAATATCAAGACGTATACAGTACAATTCTTTAATGCAGATGGCACTGTGACAACTCGAAAGGTTTGTATAACTTACTCCAAATTACCAAGTTTTAACTGATCAATTTTAATTGATTCTTCTTTAAAAAGGAAATGTGACTGCTGTTTATGTGGAATATTAAACAAAATTTTTTTTTCAATGTTATGTTTCAAATGAGTATTTTTCTTTCGGTAGGTTAAAGTAGGCGAAATGGCTACAAGCATTGGAACCAAGCCTGATGTGAGAAAGGTAACTGTAACTATTACACCTGATGACAAAGAAGATTCTTACAGACCTGTACAGCTCCAACTAAGCGTCCATGCATGTTTTGAAGTCAGTAAGTAATGAAAGGCAATAGTTACTTATTTGAAGATATATGTTTTGTATAGTGCTACAGTGGTATAGTGTAGATGTACTGCAGAGATCTTACATGTTCCACTTTGAAGTGAAAGTTTGTTCATGTTAATCGATTTTATTTTTGTCAAAACCTGCTAGTTTTTTGGTGTTTGATATGACCTTGTAACATAAGAGTTGTTTGTATTGAATAATGAATTTACCTTTTTTTTTTGTTTAGCTTCTACGCCTATTCCAAGTACAACAGCAGTCCCACAGAAACCGTCCTCAACAGTGGTCACTACAGCCGTGGTTTCACCAACACCTACAGCTACACCCACTATAATAAGTGAAGCTACTACAACATTGCAAGGTAACGAATTTAAATTGTAATAATTTTCTAAATTGAAGTAGGGGGTTTAAGTTATATCTATGAAAAATACTACAAAAGCAGAAAGACCCCTGAACCTTATTTTGTTCAATTAAAAATATATATTCAAGGCAGCATACCAAAGATGTTACATTAGCTGAATAATGCTTATGAAAAAGGAAAGTAAATACATGTGTTAAATACTATTTTGCAAGTAGAAAAGATGATTCATGTGTTAATTATTAAATTGTCAAAAAACAGATAATACTGTTTTTGAATGATAACAAATTAATAATTTGTTTGATATGTTTGTATATTTAAACATTTTTGTTACAGGATCAACTGGTAAAATTGCAACAACAACGCCAGTTGTAGCTACAAGTCCTTCTCCTGGTATTTCAAGTGCAAGTAAGAATGAACATTTTATTTTATTTTATTGATTTACTTGTTGTTTCATTTTTATTATGTTAATGAGACTCAAAATATATAATGTAATGGAAAATTCAATAAATGAAATGCAAATAATTTTTAAAGAATGGAAATGTTAATGCATGACTGTTTTTTATAGAATGAGTACAGTATTTTGTATAAGGTGGTTATAACAATGACATTTTTGGTTTGTAGAGATAGAAACAACTACGCCAATTTGTGAAGAAACAGATGGAATGGGTTCAATAACAACAATACCATCAACAGAAATTACATCTAATGACAAAAAGGCAGATATTGAAAATCTACGACCTTCATCTAAGACACCCTTTAAAAGCTCCGAAGGACAATTGGATATAGAGTACATGCCTTCAAAGACAAGACCAATTGCCAATGTTGAATTGGTTTCTACTGATAATATCAAGACGTATACAGTACAATTCTTTAATGCAGATGGCACTGTGACAACTCGAAAGGTTTGTATAACTTACTCCAAATTACCAAGTTTTAACTGATCAATTTTAATTGATTCTTCTTTAAAAAGGAAAAATGTGACTGCTGTTTATGTGGAATATTAAACAAAATTTTTTTTTCAATGTTATGTTTCAAATGAGTATTTTTCTTTCGGTAGGTTAAAGTAGGCGAAATGGCTACAAGCATTGGAACCAAGCCTGATGTGAGAAAGGTAACTGTAACTATTACACCTGATGACAAAGAAGATTCTTACAGACCTGTACAGCTCCAACTAAGCGTCCATGCATGTTTTGAAGTCAGTAAGTAATGAAAGGCAATAGTTACTTATTTGAAAAAAAATATGTTTTGTATGGTGCTACAGTGGTATAGTGTAGATGTACTGCAGAGATCTTACATGTTCCATTTTGAAGTGAAAGTTCGCTCATGTTAATCGGTTTTATTTTTGTCAAAACCTGCTCGTTTTTGGTGTTTGATATGACCTTGTAACATAAGAGTTGTTTGTATTGAATAATGAATTAACCTTTTTTTGTTTAGCTTCTACGCCTATTCCAAGTACAACAGCAGTCCCACAGAAACCGTCCTCAACAATGGTCACTACAGCCGTGGTTTCACCCACACCTACAGCTACACCCACTATAATAAGTGAAGCTACTACAACATTGCAAGGTAAAGAATTTAAATTGTAATAATTTTCTAAATTGAAGTAGGGGGTTTAAGTTATATCTATGTAAAATACTACAAAAGCAGAATGACCCCTGAACTTAATTTTGTTCAATTAAAGAAATATATTCAAGGCAGGATATCAAAGATGTTACATTAGCTGAATAATGCTAACGAAAAAGGAAAGTAAATACATGTGTTAAATACTATTTTGCAAGTAGAAAAGATGATTCATGTGTTAATTATTAAATTGTCAAAAAACAGATAATACTGTTATTGAATGTTAACAAATTAATAATTTGTTTGATATGTTTGTATATTTAAACATTTTTGTTATAGGATCAACTGGTAAAATTGCAACAACAACGCCAGTTGTAGCTACAAGTCCTTCTCCTGGTATTTCAAGTGCAAGTAAGAATGAACATTGATTTATTTGTTGTTTCATTTTTATTATGTTAATGAGACTCAAAATATATAATGTAATGGAAAATTCAATAAATGAAATGCAAATAATTTTTAAAGAATGGAAATGTTAATGCATGACTGTTTTTTATAGAATGAGTACAGTATTTTGTATAAGGTGGTTATAACAATGACATTTTTGGTTTGTAGAGATAGAAACAACTACGCCAATTTGTGAAGAAACAGATGGAATGGGTTCAATAACAACAATACCATCAACAGAAATTACATCTAATGACAAAAAGGCAGATATTGAAAATCTACGACCTTCATCTAAGACACCCTTTAAAAGCTCCGAAGGACAATTGGTTATAGAGTACATGCCTTCAAAGACAAGACCAATTGCCAATGTTGAATTGGTTTCTACTGATAATATCAAGACGTATACAGTACAATTCTTTAATGCAGATGGCACTGTGACAACTCGAAAGGTTTGTATAACTTACTCCAAATTACCAAGTTTTAACTGATCAATTTTAATTGATTCTTCTTTAAAAAGGAAATGTGACTGCTGTTTATGTGGAATATTAAACAAATTTTTTTTTTCAATGTTATGTTTCAAATGAGTATTTTTCTTTCGGTAGGTTAAAGTAGGCGAAATGGCTACAAGCATTGGAACCAAGCCTGATGTGAGAAAGGTAACTGTAACTATTACACCTGATGACAAAGAAGATTCTTACAGACCTGTACAGCTCCAACTAAGCGTCCATGCCTGTTTTGAAGTCAGTAAGTAATGAAAGGCAATAGTTACTTATTTGAAGATATATGTTTTGTATGGTGCTACGTGGTATGGTGTAGATGTACTGCAGAGATCTTACATGTTCCATTTTGAAGTGAAATTTCGCTCATGTTAATCGGTTTTATTTTTGTCAAAACCTGCTCGTTTTGGGTGTTTGATATGACCTTGTAACATAAGAGTTGTTTGTATTGAATAATGAATTAACCTTTTTTTTGTTTAGCTTCTACGCCTATTCCAAGTACAACAGCAGTCCCACAGAAACCGTCCTCAACAATGGTCACTACAGCCGTGGTTTCACCCACACCTACAGCTACACCCACTATAATAAGTGAAGCTACTACAACATTGCAAGGTAAAGAATTTAAATTGTAATAATTTTCTAAATTGAAGTAGGGGGTTTAAGTTATATCTATGTAAAATACTACAAAAGCAGAATGACCCCTGAACTTAATTTTGTTCAATTAAAGAAATATATTCAAGGCAGGATATCAAAGATGTTACATTAGCTGAATAATGCTAACGAAAAAGGAAAGTAAATACATGTGTTAAATACTATTTTGCAAGTAGAAAAGATGATTCATGTGTTAATTATTAAATTGTCAAAAAACAGATAATACTGTTATTGAATGTTAACAAATTAATAATTTGTTTGATATGTTTGTATATTTAAACATTTTTGTTATAGGATCAACTGGTAAAATTGCAACAACAACGCCAGTTGTAGCTACAAGTCCTTCTCCTGGTATTTCAAGTGCAAGTAAGAATGAACATTGATTTATTTGTTGTTTCATTTTTATTATGTTAATGAGACTCAAAATATATAATGTAATGGAAAATTCAATAAATGAAATGCAAATAATTTTTAAAGAATGGAAATGTTAATGCATGACTGTTTTTTATAGATTGAGTACAGTATTTTGTATAAGGTGGTTATAACAATGACATTTTTGGTTTGTAGAGATAGAAACAACTACGCCAATTTGTGAAGAAACAGATGGAATGGGTTCAATAACAACAATACCATCAACAGAAATTACATCTAATGACAAAAAGGCAGATATTGAAAATCTACGACCTTCATCTAAGACACCCTTTAAAAGCTCCGAAGGACAATTGGTTATAGAGTACATGCCTTCAAAGACAAGACCAATTGCCAATGTTGAATTGGTTTCTACTGATAATATCAAGACGTATACAGTACAATTCTTTAATGCAGATGGCACTGTGACAACTCGAAAGGTTTGTATAACTTACTCCAAATTACCAAGTTTTAACTGATCAATTTTAATTGATTCTTCTTTAAAAAGGAAATGTGACTGCTGTTTATGTGGAATATTAAACAAAATTTTTTTTTCAATGTTATGTTTCAAATGAGTATTTTTCTTTCGGTAGGTTAAAGTAAGCGAAATGGCTACAAGCATTGGAACCAAGCCTGATGTGAGAAAGGTAACTGTAACTATTACACCTGATGACAAAGAAGATTCTTACAGACCTGTACAGCTCCAACTAAGCGTCCATGCCTGTTTTGAAGTCAGTAAGTAATGAAAGGCAATAGTTACTTATTTGAAGATATATGTTTTGTATGGTGCTACAGTGGTATGGTGTAGATGTACTGCAGAGATCTTACATGTTCCATTTTGAAGTGAAAGTTCGCTCATGTTAATCGGTTTTATTTTTGTCAAAACCTGCTCGTTTTTGGTGTTTGATATGACCTTGTAACATAAGAGTTGTTTGTATTGAATAATGAATTAACCTTTTTTTTGTTTAGCTTCTACGCCTATTCCAAGTACAACAGCAGTCCCACAGAAACCGTCCTCAACAATGGTCACTACAGCCGTGGTTTCACCCACACCTACAGCTACACCCACTATAATAAGTGAAGCTACTACAACATTGCAAGGTAAAGAATTTAAATTGTAATAATTTTCTAAATTGAAGTAGGGGGTTTAAGTTATATCTATGTAAAATACTACAAAAGCAGAATGACCCCTGAACTTAATTTTGTTCAATTAAAGAAATATATTCAAGGCAGGATATCAAAGATGTTACATTAGCTGAATAATGCTAACGAAAAAGGAAAGTAAATACATGTGTTAAATACTATTTTGCAAGTAGAAAAGATGATTCATGTGTTAATTATTAAATTGTCAAAAAACAGATAATACTGTTATTGAATGTTAACAAATTAATAATTTGTTTGATATGTTTGTATATTTAAACATTTTTGTTATAGGATCAACTGGTAAAATTGCAACAACAACGCCAGTTGTAGCTACAAGTCCTTCTCCTGGTATTTCAAGTGCAAGTAAGAATGAACATTGATTTATTTGTTGTTTCATTTTTATTATGTTAATGAGACTCAAAATATATAATGTAATGGAAAATTCAATAAATGAAATGCAAATAATTTTTAAAGAATGGAAATGTTAATGCATGACTGTTTTTTATAGAATGAGTACAGTATTTTGTATAAGGTGGTTATAACAATGACATTTTTGGTTTGTAGAGATAGAAACAACTACGCCAATTTGTGAAGAAACAGATGGAATGGGTTCAATAACAACAATACCATCAACAGAAATTACATCTAATGACAAAAAGGCAGATATTGAAAATCTACGACCTTCATCTAAGACACCCTTTAAAAGCTCCGAAGGACAATTGGTTATAGAGTACATGCCTTCAAAGACAAGACCAATTGCCAATGTTGAATTGGTTTCTACTGATAATATCAAGACGTATACAGTACAATTCTTTAATGCAGATGGCACTGTGACAACTCGAAAGGTTTGTATAACTTACTCCAAATTACCAAGTTTTAACTGATCAATTTTAATTGATTCTTCTTTAAAAAGGAAATGTGACTGCTGTTTATGTGGAATATTAAACAAAATTTTTTTTTCAATGTTATGTTTCAAATGAGTATTTTTCTTTCGGTAGGTTAAAGTAAGCGAAATGGCTACAAGCATTGGAACCAAGCCTGATGTGAGAAAGGTAACTGTAACTATTACACCTGATGACAAAGAAGATTCTTACAGACCTGTACAGCTCCAACTAAGCGTCCATGCCTGTTTTGAAGTCAGTAAGTAATGAAAGGCAATAGTTACTTATTTGAAGATATATGTTTTGTATGGTGCTACAGTGGTATGGTGTAGATGTACTGCAGAGATCTTACATGTTCCATTTTGAAGTGAAAGTTCGCTCATGTTAATCGGTTTTATTTTTGTCAAAACCTGCTCGTTTTTGGTGTTTGATATGACCTTGTAACATAAGAGTTGTTTGTATTGAATAATGAATTAACCTTTTTTTTGTTTAGCTTCTACGCCTATTCCAAGTACAACAGCAGTCCCACAGAAACCGTCCTCAACAATGGTCACTACAGCCGTGGTTTCACCCACACCTACAGCTACACCCACTATAATAAGTGAAGCTACTACAACATTGCAAGGTAAAGAATTTAAATTGTAATAATTTTCTAAATTGAAGTAGGGGGTTTAAGTTATATCTATGTAAAATACTACAAAAGCAGAATGACCCCTGAACTTAATTTTGTTCAATTAAAGAAATATATTCAAGGCAGGATATCAAAGATGTTACATTAGCTGAATAATGCTAACGAAAAAGGAAAGTAAATACATGTGTTAAATACTATTTTGCAAGTAGAAAAGATGATTCATGTGTTAATTATTAAATTGTCAAAAAACAGATAATACTGTTATTGAATGTTAACAAATTAATAATTTGTTTGATATGTTTGTATATTTAAACATTTTTGTTATAGGATCAACTGGTAAAATTGCAACAACAACGCCAGTTGTAGCTACAAGTCCTTCTCCTGGTATTTCAAGTGCAAGTAAGAATGAACATTGATTTATTTGTTGTTTCATTTTTATTATGTTAATGAGACTCAAAATATATAATGTAATGGAAAATTCAATAAATGAAATGCAAATAATTTTTAAAGAATGGAAATGTTAATGCATGACTGTTTTTTATAGAATGAGTACAGTATTTTGTATAAGGTGGTTATAACAATGACATTTTTGGTTTGTAGAGATAGAAACAACTACGCCAATTTGTGAAGAAACAGATGGAATGGGTTCAATAACAACAATACCATCAACAGAAATTACATCTAATGACAAAAAGGCAGATATTGAAAATCTACGACCTTCATCTAAGACACCCTTTAAAAGCTCCGAAGGACATTTGGTTATAGAGTACATGCCTTCAAAGACAAGACCAATTGCCAATGTTGAATTGGTTTCTACTGATAATATCAAGACGTATACAGTACAATTCTTTAATGCAGATGGCACTGTGACAACTCGAAAGGTTTGTATAACTTACTCCAAATTACCAAGTTTTAACTGATCAATTTTAATTGATTCTTCTTTAAAAAGGAAATGTGACTGCTGTTTATGTGGAATATTAAACAAAATTTTTTTTTCAATGTTATGTTTCAAATGAGTATTTTTCTTTCGGTAGGTTAAAGTAGGCGAAATGGCTACAAGCATTGGAACCAAGCCTGATGTGAGAAAGGTAACTGTAACTATTACACCTGATGACAAAGAAGATTCTTACAGACCTGTACAGCTCCAACTAAGTGTCCATGCCTGTTTTGAAGTCAGTAAGTAATGAAAGGCAATAGTTACTTATTTGAAGATATATGTTTTGTATGGTGCTACAGTGGTATGGTGTAGATGTACTGCAGAGATCTTACATGTTCCATTTTGAAGTGAAAGTTCGCTCATGTTAATCGGTTTTATTTTTGTCAAAACCTGCTCGTTTTTGGTGTTTGATATGACCTTGTAACATAAGAGTTGTTTGTATTGAATAATGAATTTACCTTTTTTTTTTGTTTAGCTTCTACGCCTATTCCAAGTACAACAGCAGTCCCACAGAAACCGTCCTCAACAGTGGTCACTACAGCCGTGGTTTCACCAACACCTACAGCTACACCCACTATAATAAGTGAAGCTACTACAACATTGCAAGGTAAAGAATTTAAATTGTAATAATTTTCTAAATTGAAGTAGGGGGTTTAAGTTATATCTATGTAAAATACTACAAAAGCAGAATGACCCCTGAACTTAATTTTGTTCAATTAAAGAAATATATTCAAGGCAGGATATCAAAGATGTTACATTAGCTGAATAATGCTAACGAAAAAGGAAAGTAAATACATGTGTTAAATACTATTTTGCAAGTAGAAAAGATGATTCATGTGTTAATTATTAAATTGTCAAAAAACAGATAATACTGTTATTGAATGTTAACAAATTAATAATTTGTTTGATATGTTTGTATATTTAAACATTTTTGTTATAGGATCAACTGGTAAAATTGCAACAACAACGCCAGTTGTAGCTACAAGTCCTTCTCCTGGTATTTCAAGTGCAAGTAAGAATGAACATTGATTTACTTGTTATTTCATTTTTATTATGTTAATGAGACTCAAAATATATAATGTAATGGAAAATTCAATAAATGAAATGCAAATAATTTTTAAAGAATGGAAATGTTAATGCATGACTGTTTTCTATAGAATGAGTACAGTATTTTGTATAAGGTGGTTATAACAATGACATTTTTGGTTTGTAGAGATAGAAACAACTACGCCAATTTGTGAAGAAACAGATGGAATGGGTTCAATAACAACAATACCATCAACAGAAATTACATCTAATGACAAAAAGGCAGATATTGAAAATCTACGACCTTCATCTAAGACACCCTTTAAAAGCTCCGAAGGACACTTGGATATAGAGTACATGCCTTCAAAGACAAGACCAATTGCCAATGTTGAATTGGTTTCTACTGATAATATCAAGACGTATACAGTACAATTCTTTAATGCAGATGGCACTGTGACAACTCGAAAGGTTTGTATAACTTACTCCAAATTACCAAGTTTTAACTGATCTATTTTAATTGACTCTTCTTTAAAAAGGAAATGTGACTGCTGTTTATGTGGAATATTAAACAAAATTTTTTTTTCAATGTTATGTTTTAAATGAGTATTTTTCTTTCGGTAGGTTAAAGTAGGCGAAATGGCTACAAGCATTGGAACCAAGCCTGATGTGAGAAAGGTAACTGTAACTATTACACCTGATGACAAAGAAGATTCTTACAGACCTGTACAGCTCCAACTAAGCGTCCATGCATGTTTTGAAGTCAGTAAGTAATGAAAGGCAATAGTTACTTATTTGAAAAAAATATGTTTTGTATGGTGCTACAGTGGTATAGTGTAGATGTACTGCAGAGATCTTACATGTTCCATTTTGAAGTGAAAGTTCGCTCATGTTAATCGGTTTTATTTTTGTCAAAACCTGCTCGTTTTTGGTGTTTGATATGACCTTGTAACATAAGAGTTGTTTGTATTGAATAATGAATTAACCTTTTTTTTGTTTAGCTTCTACGCCTATTCCAAGTACAACAGCAGTCCCACAGAAACCGTCCTCAACAGTGGTCACTACAGCCGTGGTTTCACCCACACCTACAGCTACACCCACTATAATAAGTGAAGCTACTACAACATTGCAAGGTAAAGAATTTAAATTGTAATAATTTTCTAAATTGAAGTAGGGGGTTTAAGTTATATCTATGTAAAATACTACAAAAGCAGAATGACCCCTGAACTTAATTTTGTTCAATTAAAGAAATATATTCAAGGCAGCATATCAAAGATGTTACATTAGCTGAATAATGCTAACGAAAAAGGAAAGTAAATACATGTGTTAAATACTATTTTGCAAGTAGAAAAGATGATTCATGTGTTAATTATTAAATTGTCAAAAAACAGATAATACTGTTATTGAATGTTAACAAATTAATAATTTGTTTGATATGTTTGTATATTTAAACATTTTTGTTATAGGATCAACTGGTAAAATTGCAACAACAACGCCAGTTGTAGCTACAAGTCCTTCTCCTGGTATTTCAAGTGCAAGTAAGAATGAACATTGATTTATTTGTTGTTTCATTTTTATTATGTTAATGAGACTCAAAATATATAATGTAATGGAAAATTCAATAAATGAAATGCAAATAATTTTTAAAGAATGGAAATGTTAATGCATGACTGCTTTTTATAGAATGAGTACAGTATTTTGTATAAGGTGGTTATAACAATGACATTTTTGGTTTGTAGAGATAGAAACAACTACGCCAATTTGTGAAGAAACAGATGGAATGGGTTCAATAACAACAATACCATCAACAGAAATTACATCTAATGACAAAAAGGCAGATATTGAAAATCTACGACCTTCATCTAAGACACCCTTTAAAAGCTCCGAAGGACAATTGGTTATAGAGTACATGCCTTCAAAGACAAGACCAATTGCCAATGTTGAATTGGTTTCTACTGATAATATCAAGACGTATACAGTACAATTCTTTAATGCAGATGGCACTGTGACAACTCGAAAGGTTTGTATAACTTACTCCAAATTACCAAGTTTTAACTGATCTATTTTAATTGACTTTTCTTTAAAAAGGAAATGTGACTGCTGTTTATGTGGAATATTAAACAAATTTTTTTTTCAATGTTATGTTTTAAATGAGTATTTTTCTTTCGGTAGGTTAAAGTAGGCGACATGGCTACAAGCATTGGAACCAAGCCTGATGTGAGAAAGGTAACTGTAACTATTACACCTGATGACAAAGAAGATTCTTACAGACCTGTACAGCTCCAACTAAGCGTCCATGCATGTTTTGAAGTCAGTAAGTAATGAAAGGCAATAGTTACTTATTTGAAAAAAATATGTTTTGTATGGTGCTACAGTGGTATAGTGTAGATGTACTGCAGAGATCTTACATGTTCCATTTTGAAGTGAAAGTTCGCTCATGTTAATCGGTTTTATTTTTGTCAAAACCTGCTCGTTTTTGGTGTTTGATATGACCTTGTAACATAAGAGTTGTTTGTATTGAATAATGAATTAACCTTTTTTTTGTTTAGCTTCTACGCCTATTCCAAGTACAACAGCAGTCCCACAGAAACCGTCCTCAACAGTGGTCACTACAGCCGTGGTTTCACCCACACCTACAGCTACACCCACTATAATAAGTGAAGCTACTACAACATTGCAAGGTAAAGAATTTAAATTGTAATAATTTTCTAAATTGAAGTAGGGGGTTTAAGTTATATCTATGTAAAATACTACAAAAGCAGAATGACCCCTGAACTTAATTTTGTTCAATTAAAGAAATATATTCAAGGCAGCATATCAAAGATGTTACATTAGCTGAATAATGCTAACGAAAAAGGAAAGTAAATACATGTGTTAAATACTATTTTGCAAGTAGAAAAGATGATTCATGTGTTAATTATTAAATTGTCAAAAAACAGATAATACTGTTATTGAATGTTAACAAATTAATAATTTGTTTGATATGTTTGTATATTTAAACATTTTTGTTATAGGATCAACTGGTAAAATTGCAACAACAACGCCAGTTGTAGCTACAAGTCCTTCTCCTGGTATTTCAAGTGCAAGTAAGAATGAACATTGATTTATTTGTTGTTTCATTTTTATTATGTTAATGAGACTCAAAATATATAATGTAATGGAAAATTCAATAAATGAAATGCAAATAATTTTTAAAGAATGGAAATGTTAATGCATGACTGCTTTTTATAGAATGAGTACAGTATTTTGTATAAGGTGGTTATAACAATGACATTTTTGATTTGTAGAGATAGAAACAACTACGCCAATTTGTGAAGAAACAGATGGAATGGGTTCAATAACAACAATACCATCAACAGAAATTACATCTAATGACAAAAAGGCAGATATTGAAAATCTACGACCTTCATCTAAGACACCCTTTAAAAGCTCCGAAGGACAATTGGTTATAGAGTACATGCCTTCAAAGACAAGACCAATTGCCAATGTTGAATTGGTTTCTACTGATAATATCAAGACGTATACAGTACAATTCTTTAATGCAGATGGCACTGTGACAACTCGAAAGGTTTGTATAACTTACTCCAAATTACCAAGTTTTAACTGATCTATTTTAATTGACTCTTCTTTAAAAAGGAAATGTGACTGCTGTTTATGTGGAATATTAAACAAATTTTTTTTTCAATGTTATGTTTTAAATGAGTATTTTTCTTTCGGTAGGTTAAAGTAGGCGACATGGCTACAAGCATTGGAACCAAGCCTGATGTGAGAAAGGTAACTGTAACTATTACACCTGATGACAAAGAAGATTCTTACAGACCTGTACAGCTCCAACTAAGCGTCCATGCATGTTTTGAAGTCAGTAAGTAATGAAAGGCAATAGTTACTTATTTGAAAAAAATATGTTTTGTATGGTGCTACAGTGGTATAGTGTAGATGTACTGCAGAGATCTTACATGTTCCATTTTGAAGTGAAAGTTCGCTCATGTTAATCGGTTTTATTTTTGTCAAAACCTGCTCGTTTTTGGTGTTTGATATGACCTTGTAACATAAGAGTTGTTTGTATTGAATAATGAATTAACCTTTTTTTTGTTTAGCTTCTACGCCTATTCCAAGTACAACAGCAGTCCCACAGAAACCGTCCTCAACAGTGGTCACTACAGCCGTGGTTTCACCCACACCTACAGCTACACCCACTATAATAAGTGAAGCTACTACAACATTGCAAGGTAAAGAATTTAAATTGTAATAATTTTCTAAATTGAAGTAGGGGGTTTAAGTTATATCTATGTAAAATACTACAAAAGCAGAATGACCCCTGAACTTAATTTTGTTCAATTAAAGAAATATATTCAAGGCAGGATATCAAAGATGTTACATTAGCTGAATAATGCTAACGAAAAAGGAAAGTAAATACATGTGTTAAATACTATTTTGCAAGTAGAAA
The DNA here is from genome assembly GCF_965363235.1 of Mytilus galloprovincialis. Taxonomy (NCBI): domain Eukaryota; kingdom Metazoa; phylum Mollusca; class Bivalvia; order Mytilida; family Mytilidae; genus Mytilus; species Mytilus galloprovincialis. The sequence goes on from NC_134839.1 coordinate 103,294,115, forward strand.
AGATGATTCATGTGTTAATTATTAAATTGTCAAAAAACAGATAATACTGTTATTGAATGTTAACAAATTAATAATTTGTTTGATATGTTTGTATATTTAAACATTTTTGTTATAGGATCAACTGGTAAAATTGCAACAACAACGCCAGTTGTAGCTACAAGTCCTTCTCCTGGTATTTCAAGTGCAAGTAAGAATGAACATTGATTTATTTGTTGTTTCATTTTTATTATGTTAATGAGACTCAAAATATATAATGTAATGGAAAATTCAATAAATGAAATGCAAATAATTTTTAAAGAATGGAAATGTTAATGCATGACTGTTTTTTATAGAATGAGTACAGTATTTTGTATAAGGTGGTTATAACAATGACATTTTTGGTTTGTAGAGATAGAAACAACTACGCCAATTTGTGAAGAAACAGATGGAATGGGTTCAATAACAACAATACCATCAACAGAAATTACATCTAATGACAAAAAGGCAGATATTGAAAATCTACGACCTTCATCTAAGACACCCTTTAAAAGCTCCGAAGGACAATTGGTTATAGAGTACATGCCTTCAAAGACAAGACCAATTGCCAATGTTGAATTGGTTTCTACTGATAATATCAAGACGTATACAGTACAATTCTTTAATGCAGATGGCACTGTGACAACTCGAAAGGTTTGTATAACTTACTCCAAATTACCAAGTTTTAACTGATCAATTTTAATTGATTCTTCTTTAAAAAGGAAATGTGACTGCTGTTTATGTGGAATATTAAACAAAATGTTTTTTTCAATGTTATGTTTCAAATGAGTATTGTTCTTTCGGTAGGTTAAAGTAGGCGAAATGGCTACAAGCATTGGAACCAAGCCTGATGTGAGAAAGGTAACTGTAACTATTACACCTGATGACAAAGAAGATTCTTACAGACCTGTACAGCTCCAACTAAGCGTCCATGCCTGTTTTGAAGTCAGTAAGTAATGAAAGGCAATAGTTACTTATTTGAAGATATATGTTTTGTATGGTGCAGTGGTATAGTGTAGATGTACTGCAGAGATCTTACATGTTCCATTTTGAAGTGAAAGTTCGTTCATGTTAATCGGTTTTTTTTTTGTCAAAACTTGTTCGTTTTTTTTGGTGTTTGATATGACCTTGTAACATAAGAGTTGTTTGTATTGAATAATGAATTTACCTTTTTTTTGTTTAGCTTCTACGCCTATTCCAAGTACAATAGCAGTTCCACAGAAACCGTCATCAACAGTGGTCACTACAGCCGTGGTTTCACCAACACCTACAGCTACACCCACTATAACAAGTGAAGCTACTACAACATTGCAAGGTAAAGAATTTAAATTGTAATAATTTTCTAAATTGAAGTAGGGGGTTTTAGTTATATCTATGAAAAATACTACAAAAGCAGAATGACCCCTGAACCTTATTGTGTTCAATTAAAAATATATATTCAAGGCAGCATATCAAAGATGTTACATTAGCTGAATAATGCTTATGAAAAAGGAAAGTAAATACATGTGTTCAATACTATTTTGCAAGTAGAAAAGATGATTCATGTGTTAATTATTAAATTGTCAAAAAACAGATAATACTGTTATTGAATGTTAACAAATTAATAATTTGTTTGATATGTTTGTATATTTAAACATTTTTGTTATAGGATCAACTGGTAAAATTGCAACAACAACGCCAGTTGTAGCTACAAGTCCTTCTCCTGGTATTTCAAGTGCAAGTAAGAATGAACATTGATTTATTTGTTGTTTCATTTTTATTATGTTAATGAGACTCAAAATATATAGTGTAATGGAAAATTCAATAAATGAAATGCAAATAATTTTTAAAGAATGGAAATGTTAATGCATGACTGTTTTTTATAGAATGAGTACAGTATTTTGTATAAGGTGGTTATAACAATGACATTTTTGGTTTGTAGAGATAGAAACAACTACGCCAATTTGTGAAGAAACAGATGGAATGGGTTCAATAACAACAATACCATCAACAGAAATTACATCTAATGACAAAAAGGCAGATATTGAAAATCTACGACCTTCATCTAAGACACCCTTTAAAAGCTCCGAAGGACAATTGGTTATAGAGTACATGCCTTCAAAGACAAGACCAATTGCCAATGTTGAATTGGTTTCTACTGATAATATCAAGACGTATACAGTACAATTCTTTAATGCAGATGGCACTGTGACAACTCGAAAGGTTTGTATAACTTCCTCCAAATTACCAAGTTTTAACTGATCAATTTTAATTGATTCTTCTTTAAAAAGGAAATGTGACTGCTGTTTATGTGGAATATTAAACAAAATTTTTTTTTCAATGTTATGTTTCAAATGAGTATTTTTCTTTCGGTAGGTTAAAGTAGGCGAAATGGCTACAAGCATTGGAACCAAGCCTGATGTGAGAAAGGTAACTGTAACTATTACACCTGATGACAAAGAAGATTCTTACAGCCCTGTACAGCTCCAACTAAGCGTCCATGCCTGTTTTGAAGTCAGTAAGTAAAAAAGAGACATAGGTAATTTTATTGCGGAATAAAATTGAGAATGTCAAAGAGACAACAACCGACCATAGAACAGACACCTGCTGAAGGCCACCAATAGGTCTTCAATGCAACAAGAAATCCCTGCACCTGGTGGTGTTCTTCAGCTGGCTCCTAAACAACTACATATACTAGTTCAGTGATAATGAATGCTATACTAAACTCCAAATTGTACACAAGAAACTAAAAAAATTACAAGACTAACAAAGGCTAGAGGCTCCTGACTTGGGACAGGCGCAAAAATGCGGCGGGGTTAAACATTTTTGAAATACTACTTTTTTCCTAAAGAAAGTGTCTCTCAGTAATTTAAAAATCACATAGTCTATTTTTTCTGTTAAATATAGTGGTGTGTCTTGTTGAAATAGAAACCACAGGTACAAAAATAAGTATGGTAAATCAGTATACAAGGTCGTAGTCAATAAACTGTCATTCAAAGGATGTTTTAAATGTTCTTGTCTGAAATCGTTAAATACTGTTCATATATTGTTTGTATCATTCTGTCAGTTTCCACGACTATTCCAAGTACTATATCAGTTCCACAGACACCGTCTTCAGCAGTTATTACTACAGCCGTGGTTTCACCCACACCTACAGCTACACCTGAATTTATAACTGAAACTACTCAAACAATTAAAGGTATTTTTTTCATAAAATCTTAATAGTTTTATTGGCATTTTCGGAAAGATGTTTTTACCTTGTAGCTGCCTTAAGCTTTATTTAAGTGAATGATTACTAATCAAAATGATAATCATTAATGCTAAACATTTTACAAGGATATTTAAGAAAGACATTTAATCTTGCAACATTGTGGAATAATATGATGTGAAAACAGGTGAAAATTATTCAGTTAATTGTTCTGTCTTATTTGACTTTTTGAATAATTATTTTTCAGTAACAAGTGAAAAAGTTACAACACCAACTCTAGTGTCAACGACAAGTCCATCTCCTAGACTTTCAATTACTTGTAAGTTTGATTTTTTAAAGGTTTGTTGTACTATTTGTTTGTTTTATTTTGGCACGATTACAACATAATTGCTAAAACGTTTTCAACAGGAGACACTTAGCCTGCCAGTACACAGGACCATGCTCCTTTTTGAGTTAATGCAATTTCTTGATTTAGTTGTTTTATATTCCTTTATTTGTATTGTCTTAATGAAGTTATGAGAGTTTAACATACGTGAATTACTGTTGTTTTGTATTTATGAATGAAACTCGAGTTACTTTTCTCTTTTCACAGTGTTTATGCATGACTTATAATGCTAGTTTGATAAGTGGTTACATGCTGATATATTTCTTCTGTAGCAATAGAGACAACAACCCCCATTTGTGAAGAAACAGATGGAATGGATTCAATAACAACAATACCTTCAACTGAAATTACAACAAATGACAAGAAAGGAGAAATTGAAAATCTACGACCTTCCTCTAAGACACCATTTAAAAGTTCTGAGGAAAAACTAGTTATAGAATACGTGCCTTCGAAGACAAGACCAATAGCCAATGTTGAACTGGTTTCTACTGATAATGTCAAGACTTATACAGTGCAATTCTTTAATGCAGATGGAACCGTGACAACAAGAAAGGTTAGTATGACTCCCACAAAGTCAATAAGATAAATGGTTTTCAGTTTACTCTATCTTCATCAATAAGAATATTCAATTGCTGCTTATATGGTCATTGAAACTTAAATACTGTTGCCTTGAAAATATATAAACTTCTATTTTTCTGTTTTGTAGGTAAAAGTTGGCGAAAAGGCCATAAATGTTGGAACTAAACCTGACGTGAGAAAAGTGAATGTAATTATCACACCGGATGACAAAGAAGATTCTTACAAACCTGTACAGCTACAATTGAGTGTCCATGCTTGTTTTGAAGTCAGTAAGTAAAGAAGAGACATAAGTGTTTTAACTGCAGAAGTATATCTCATTAATTCAACAATCACATAATCTACTTTTTCTGTATAATATCTTGGCGTACCTTTTTAAATAAACCATAGGTACAAAAATAAGTATGATAAATAAATATACAAGGTCGTAGTCGAAAAACTGTCATCCAAAGGATGTTTGAAATGTTCTCGTCTGAAATCGTTGAAAACTGTTCACATATTGTTTGTATCATTTTGTCAGTTTCCACGACTATTCCAAGTACAACAACAGTTCCACAGACACCGTCTTCAGCAGTAATTACTAAAGCCGTGGTTTCACCCACACCTACAGCTACACCTGAAATTATAACTGAAACTACTGAAACAATTAAAGGTATTTTAAAAAAAAAATCTTTATAGTTTTATTGGCATTTTCTGAAAGATGTTAATAGCTGCCTTGAGCTTTATTTAAGTGAATGATTACTAATCAAAATGATGATCATTAATGTTAAACATTTTACAAGGATATTTAAGAAAGACATTTAATCTTGCAACATTGTTGAATAATATGATGTGAAAACAGGTGAAAAGTATTCAGTTAATTGTTCTGTCTTATTTGACTTTTTGAATAATTATTTTTCAGTAACAAGTGAAAAAGTTACAACACCAACTCTAGTGTCAACGACAAGTCCATCTCCTGGAATTTCAATTACTTGTAAGTTTGATTTTTTAAAGGTTTGTTGTACTATTTGTTTGTTTTATTTTGGCACGATTACAACATAATTGCTAAAACGTTTTCAACAGGAGAAACTTAGCCTGCCAGTACACAGGACCATGCTCCTTTTTGAGTTAATGCAATTCCCTCATTTAGTTGTTTTATATTCCTTTATTTGTATTGTTTTAATGAAGTTATGAGAGTTTAACATACGTTAATTACTGTTGTTTTGTATTTATGAATGAAACTCGAGTTACTTTTCTCTTTTCACAGTGTTTATGCATGAATTATAATGCTAGTTTGATAAGTGGTTACATGCTGATATATTTCTTCTGTAGCAATAGAGACAACAACCCCAGTTTGTGAAGAAACAGATGGAATGGATTCAATAACAACAATACCTTCAACTGAAATTACAACAAATGACAAGAAAGGAGAAATTGAAAATCTGCGACCTTCCTCTAAGACACCATTTAAAAGTTCTGAGGAAAAACTAGTTATTGAATACGTGCCTTTGAAGACAAGACCAATAGCCAATGTTGAACTGGTTTCTACTGATAATGTCAAGACTTATACAGTGCAATTCTTTAATGCAGATGGAACCGTGACAACAAGAAAGGTTAGTATGACTCCCACAAAGTCAATAAGATAAATGGTTTTCAGTTTACTCTATCTTCATCAATAAGAAGATTCAATTGCTGCTTATATGGTCATTGAAACTTAAATACTGTTGCCTTGAAAATATATAAACTTCTATTTTTCTGTTTTGTAGGTGAAAGTTGGCGAAAAGGCCATAAGTGTTGGAACTAAACCTGACGTGAGAAAAGTGAATGTAATTATCACACCGGATGACAAAGAAGATTCTTACAAACCTATACAGCTACAATTGAGTGTCCATGCTTGTTTTGAAGTCAGTAAGTAAAGAAGAGACATAAGTGTTTTAACTGCAGAAGTGTATCTCATTAATTCAACAATCACATAGTCTACTTTTTCTGTATAATATCTTGGCGTACCTTTTTAAATAAACCATAGGTACGAAAATAAGTATGATTAATAAATATACAAGGTCGTAGTCGAAAAACTGTCATCCAAAGGATGTTTGAAATGTTCTCGTCTGAAATCGTTGAAAACTGTTCACATATTGTTTGTATCATTTTGTCAGTTTCCACGACTATTCCAAGTACAACAACAGTTCCACAGACACCGTCTTCAGCAGTAATTACTACAGCCGTGGTTTCACCCACACCTACAGCTACACATGAAATTATAACTGAAACTACTCAAACAATTAAAGGTATTTTTTTCAAAAAATCTTTATAGTTTTATTGGCATTTTCTGAAAGATGGTAATAGCTGCCTTGAGCTTTATTTAAGTGAATGATTAGTAATCAAAATGATGATCATTAATGTTAAACATTTGACAAGGATATTTAAGAAAGACATTTAATCTTGCAACATTGTTGAATAATATGATGTGAAAACAGGTGAAAAGTATTCAGTTAATTGTTCTGTCTTATTTGACTTTTTGAATAATTATTTTTCAGTAACAAGTGAAAAAGTTACAACACCAACTCTAGTGTCAACGACAAGTCCATCTCCTGGAATTTCAATTACTTGTAAGTTTGATTGTTAAAGGTTTGTTGTACTATTTGTTTGTTTTATTTTGGCACGATTACAACATAATTGCTAAAACGTTTTCAACAGGAGACACCTAGCCTGCCAGTACACAGGACCATGCTCCTTTTTGAGTTAATGCAATTCCCTCATTTAGTTGTTTTATATTCCTTTATTTGTATTGTCTTAATGAAGTTATGAGAGTTTAACATACGTGAATTACTGTTGTTTTGTATTTATGAATGAAACTCGAGTTACTTTTCTCTTTTCACAGTGTTTATGCATGATTTATAATGCTAGTTTGATAAGTGGTTACATGCTGATATATTTCTTCTGTAGCAATAGAGACAACAACCCCCATTTGTGAAGAAACAGATGGAATGGATTCAATAACAACAATACCTTCAACTGAAATTACAACAAATGACAAGAAAGGAGAAATTGAAAATCTGCGACCTTCCTCTAAGACACCATTTAAAAGTTTTGAGGAAAAACTAGTTATAGAATACGTGCCTTCGAAGACAAGACCAATAGCCAATGTTGAACTGGTTTCTACTGATAATGTCAAGACTTATACAGTGCAATTTTTTAATGCAGATGGAACCGTGACAACAAGAAAGGTTAGTATGACTCCCACAAAATCAATAAGATAAATGGTTTTCAGTTTACTCTATCTTCATCAATAAGAAGATTCAATTGCTGCTTATATGGTCATTGAAACTTAAATACTGTTGCCTTGAAAATATATAAACTTCTATTTTTCTGTTTTGTAGGTGAAAGTTGGCGAAAAGGCCATAAGTGTTGGAACTAAACCTGACGTGAGAAAAGTGAATGTAATAATCACACCGGATGACAAAGAAGATTCTTACAAACCTGTACACCTACAATTGAGTGTCCATGCTTGTTTTGAAGTCAGTAAGTAAAGAAGAGACATAAGTGTTTTAACTGCAGAAGTATATCTCATTAATTCAACAATCACATAGTCTACTTTTTCTGTATAATATCTTGGCGTACCTTTTTAAATAAACCATAGGTACAAAAATAAGTATGATAAATAAATATACAAGGTCGTAGTCGAAAAACTGTCATCCAAAGGATGTTTGAAATGTTCTCGTCTGAAATCGTTGAAAACTGTTCACATATTGTTTGTATCATTTTGTCAGTTTCCACGACTATTCCAAGTACAACAACAGTTCCACAGACACCGTCTTCAGCAGTAATTACTACAGCCGTGGTTTCACCCACACCTACAGCTACACCTGAAATTATAACTGAAACTACTCAAACAATTAAAGGTATTTTTTTCAAAAAATCTTTATAGTTTTATTGGCATTTTCTGAAAGATGTTAATAGCTGCCTTGAGCTTTATTTAAGTGAATGATTACTAATCAAAATGATGATCATTAATGTTAAACATTTTACAAGGATATTTAGGAAAGACATTTAATCTTGCAACATTGTTGAATAATATGATGTGAAAACAGGTGAAAAGTATTCAGTTAATTGTTCTGTCTTATTTGACTTTTTGAATAATTATTTTTCAGTAACAAGTGAAAAAGTTACAACACCAACTCTAGTGTCAACGACAAGTCCATCTCCTGGAATTTCAATTACTTGTAAGTTTGATTTTTTAAAGGTTTGTTGTACTATTTGTTTGTTTTATTTTGGCACGATTACAACATAATTGCTAAAACGTTTTCAACAGGAGACACTTAGCCTGCCAGTACACAGGACCATGCTCCTTTTTGAGTTAATGCAATTCCCTCATTTAGTTGTTTTATATTCCTTTATTTGTATTGTCTTAATGAAGTTATGAGAGTTTAACATACGTGAATTACTGTTGTTTTGTATTTATGAATGAAACTCGAGTTACTTTTCTCTTTTCACAGTGTTTATGCATGATTTATAATGCTAGTTTGATAAGTGGTTACATGCTGATATATTTCTTCTGTAGCAATAGAGACAACAACCCCCATTTGTGAAGAAACAGATGGAATGGATTCAATAACAACAATACCTTCAACTGAAATTACAACAAATGACAAGAAAGGAGAAATTGAAAATCTGCGACCTTCCTCTAAGACACCATTTAAAAGTTCTGAGGAAAAACTAGTTATAGAATACGTGCCTTCGAAGACAAGACCAATAGCGAATGTTGAACTGGTTTCTACTGATAATGTCAAGACTTATACAGTGCAACTCTTTAATGCAGATGGAACCGTGACAACAAGAAAGGTTAGTATGACTCCCACAAAGTCAATAAGATAAATGGTTTTCAGTTTACTCTATCTTCATCAATAAGAAGATTCAATTGCTGCTTATATGGTCATTGAAACTTAAATACTGTTGCCTTGAAAATATATAAACTTCTATTTTTCTGTTTTGTAGGTGAAAGTTGGCGAAAAGGCCATAAGTGTTGGAACTAAACCTGACGTGAGAAAAGTGAATGTAATAATCACACCGGATGACAAAGAAGATTCTTACAAACCTGTACAGCTACAATTGAGTGTCCATGCTTGTTTTGAAGTCAGTAAGTAAAGAAGAGACATAAGTGTTTTAACTGCAGAAGTATATCTCATTAATTCAACAATCACATAGTCTACTTTTTCTGTATAATATCTTGGCGTACCTTTTTAAATAAACCATAGGTACAAAAATAAGTATGATGAATAAATATACAAGGTCGTAGTCGAAAAACTGTCATCCAAAGGATGTTTGAAATGTTCTCGTCTGAAATCGTTGAAAACTGTTCACATATTGTTTGTATCATTTTGTCAGTTTCCACGACTATTCCAAGTACAACAACAGTTCCACAGACACCGTCTTCAGCAGTAATTACTACAGCCGTGGTTTCACCCACACCTACAGCTACACCTGAAATTATAACTGAAACTACTCAAACAATTAAAGGTATTTTTTTCAAAAAATCTTTATAGTTTTATTGGCATTTTCTGAAAGATGTTAATAGCAGCCTTGAGCTTTATTTAAGTGAATGATTACTAATCAAAATGATGATCATTAATGTTAAACATTTTACAAGGATATTTAAGAAAGACATTTAATCTTGCAACATTGTTGAATAATATGATGTGAAAACAGGTGAAAAGTATTCAGTTAATTGTTCTGTCTTATTTGACTTTTTGAATAATTATTTTTCAGTAACAAGTGAAAAAGTTACAACACCAACTCTAGTGTCAACGACAAGTCCATCTCCTGGAATTTCAATTACTTGTAAGTTTGATTTTTTAAAGGTTTGTTGTACTGTTTGTTTGTTTTATTTTGGCAAGATTACAACATAATTGCTAAAACGTTTTCAACAGGAGACACTTAGCCTGCCAGTACACAGGACCATGCTCCTTTTTGAGTTAATGCAATTCCCTCATTTAGTTGTTTTATATTCCTTTATTTGTATTGTCTTAATGCAGTTATGAGAGTTTAACATACGTGAATTACTGTTGTTTTGTATTTATGAATGAAACTCGAGTTACTTTTCTATTTTCACAGTGTTTATGCATGACTTATAATGCTAGTTTGATAAGTGGTTACATGCTGATATATTTCTTATGTAGCAATAGAGACAACAACCCCCATTTGTGAAGAAACAGATGGAATGGATTCAATAACAACAATACCTTCAACTGAAATTACAACAAATGACAAGAAAGGAGAAATTGAAAATCTGCGACCTTCCTCTAAGACACCATTTAAAAGTTCTGAGGAAAAACTAGTTATAGAATACGTGCCTTCGAAGACAAGACCAATAGCCAATGTTGAACTGGTTTCTACTGATAATGTCAAGACTTATACAGTGCAATTCTTTAATGCAGATGGAACCGTGACAACAAGAAAGGTTAGTATGACTCCCACAAAGTCAATAAGATAAATGGTTTTCAGTTTACTCTATCTTCATCAATAAGAAGATTCAATTGCTGCTTATATGGTCATTGAAACTTAAATACTGTTGCCTTGAAAATATATAAACTTCTATTTTTCTGTTTTGTAGGTGAAAGTTGGCGAAAAGGCCATAAGTGTTGGAACTAAACCTGACGTGAGAAAAGTGAATGTAATAATCACACCGGATGACAAAGAAGATTCTTACAAACCTGTACAGCTACAATTGAGTGTCCATGCTTGTTTTGAAGTCAGTAAGTAAAGAAGAGACATAAGTGTTTTAACTGCAGAAGTATATCTCATTAATTCAACAATCACATAGTCTACTTTTCTGTATAATATCTTGGCGTACCTTTTTAAATAAACCATAGGTACAAAAATAAGTATGATAAATAAATATACAAGGTCGTAGTCGAAAAACTGTCATCCAAAGGATGTTTGAAATGTTCTCGTCTGAAATCGTTGAAAACTGTTCACATATTGTTTGTATCATTTTGTCAGTTTCCACCACTATTCCAAGTACAACAACAGTTCCACAGACACCGTCTTCAGCAGTAATTACTACAGCTGTGGTTTCACCCACACCTACAGCTACACCTGAAATTATAACTGAAACTACTCAAACAATTAAAGGTATTTTTTTCAAAAAATCTTTATAGTTTTATTGGCATTTTCTGAAAGATGTTAATAGCTGCCTTGAGCTTTATTTAAGTGAATGATTACTAATCAAAATGATGATCATTAATGTTAAACATTTTACAAGGATATTTAAGAAAGACATTTAATCTTGCAACATTGTTGAATAATATGATGTGAAAACAGGTGAAAAGTATTCAGTTAATTGTTCTGTCTTATTTGACTTTTTGAATAATTATTTTTCAGTAACAAGTGAAAAAGTTACAACACCAACTCTAGTGTCAACGACAAGTCCATCTCCTGGAATTTCAATTACTTGTAAGTTTGATTTTTTAAAGGTTTGTTGTACTGTTTGTTTGTTTTATTTTGGCACGATTACAACATAATTGCTAAAACGTTTTCAACAGGAGACACTTAGCCTGCCAGTACACAGGACCATGCTCCTTTTTGAGTTAATGCAATTCCCTCATTTAGTTGTTTTATATTCCTTTATTTGTATTGTCTTAATGCAGTTATGAGAGTTTAACATACGTGAATTACTGTTGTTTTGTATTTATGAATGAAACACGAGTTACTTTTCTATTTTCACAGTGTTTATGCATGACTTATAATGCTAGTTTGATAAGTGGTTATATGCTGATATATTTCTTATGTAGCAATAGAGACAACAACCCCCATTTGTGAAGAAACAGATGGAATGGATTCAATAACAACAATACCTTCAACTGAAATTACAACAAATGACAAGAAAGGAGAAATTGAAAATCTGCGACCTTCCTCTAAGACACCATTTAAAAGTTCTGAGGAAAAACTAGTTATAGAATACGTGCCATCGAAGACAAGACCAATAGCCAATGTTGAACTGGTTTCTACTGATAATGTCAAGACTTATACAGTGCAATTCTTTAATGCAGATGGAACCGTGACAACAAGAAAGGTTAGTATGACTCCCACAAAGTCAATAAGATAAATGGTTTTCAGTTTACTCTATCTTCATCAATAAGAAGATTCAATTGCTGCTTATATGGTCATTGAAACTTAAATACTGTTGCCTTGAAAATATATAAACTTCTATTTTTCTGTTTTGTAGGTGAAAGTTGGCGAAAAGGCCATAAGTGTTGGAACTAAACCTGACGTGAGAAAAGTGAATGTAATAATCACACCGGATGACAAAGAAGATTCTTACAAACCTGTACAGCTACAATTGAGTGTCCATGCTTGTTTTGAAGTCAGTAAGTAAAGAAGAGACATAAGTGTTTTAACTGCACACGTATATCTCATTAATTCAACAATCACATAGTCTACTTTTTCTGTATAATATCTTGGCGTACCTTTTAAAATAAACCATAGATACAAAAATAAGTATGATAAATAAGTATACAAGGTCCTAGTCGAAAAACTGTCATCCAAAGGATGTTTGAAATGTTCTCGTCTGAAATCGTTGAAAACTGTTCACATATTGTTTGTATCATTTTGTCAGTTTCCACGACTATTCCAAGTACAACAACAGTTCCACAGACACCGTCTTCAGCAGTAATTACTACAGCCGTGGTTTCACCCACACCTACAGCTACACCTGAAATTATAACTGAAACTACTCAAACAATTAAAGGTATTTTTTTCAAAAAATCTTTATAGTTTTATTGGCATTTTCTGAAAGATGTTAAAACATTGTAGCTGCCTTGAGCTTTATTTAAGTGAATGATTACTAATCAAAATGATGATCATTAATGTTAAACATTTTACAAGGATATTTAAGAAAGACATTTAATCTTGCAACATTATTGAATAATATGATGTGAAAACAGGTGAAAATTATTCAGTTAATTGATCTGTCTTATTTGACTTTTTGAATAATTATTTTTCAGTTACAAGTGAAAAAGTTACAACACCAACTCTAGTGTCAACGACAAGTCCATCTCCTGGAATTTCAATTACTTGTAAGTTTGATTTTTTTAGTGTTTGTTGTACTATTTGTTTGTTTTATTTTGGCACGATTACAACATATTGCTAAAACGTTTTCAACAGGAGAAACTTAGCCTGCCAGTACACAGGACCATGCTCCTTTTCGAGTTAATGCAATTCCCTCATTTAGTTGTTTTATATTCCTTTATTTGTATTGTCTTAATGAAGTTATGAGAGTTTAACATACGTTAATTACTGTTGTTTTGTATTTATGAATGAAACTCGAGTTACTTTTCTCTTTTCACAGTGTTTATGCATGAATTATAATACTAGTTTGATAAGTGGTTACATGCTGATATATTTCTTCTGTAGCAATAGAGACAACAACCCCCATTTGTGAAGAAACAGATGGAATGGATTCAATAACAACAATACCTTCAACTGAAATTACAACAAATGACAAGAAAGGAGAAATTGAAAATCTGCGACCTTCCTCTAAGACACCATTTAAAAGTTCTGAGGAAAAACTAGTTATAGAATACGTGCCTTCGAAGACAAGACCAATAGCCAATGTTGAACTGGTTTCTAGTGATAATGTCAAGACTTATACAGTGCAATTCTTTAATGGAGATGGAACCGTGACAACAAGAAAGGTTAGTATGACTCCTACAAAGTCAATAAGATAAATGGTTTTCAGTTTACTCTATCTTCATCAATAAGAAGATTCAATTGCTGCTTATATGGTCATTGAAACTTAAATTCTATTTTTCTGTTTTGTAGGTGAAAGTTGGCGAAAAGGCCATAAGTGTTGGAACTAAACCTGACGTGAGAAAAGTGAATGTAATAATCACACCGGATGACAAAGAAGATTCTTACAAACCTGTACAGCTACAATTGAGTGTCCATGCTTGTTTTGAAGTCAGTAAGTAAAGAAGAGACATAAGTGTTTTAACTGCAGAAGTATATCTCATTAATTCAACAATCACATAGTCTACTTTTTCTGTATAATATCTTGGCGTACCTTTTTAAATAAACCATAGGTACAAAAATAAGTATGATAAATAAATATACAAGGTCGTAGTCGAAAAACTGTCATCCAAAGGATGTTTCAAATGTTCTCGTCTGAAATCGTTGAAAACTGTTCACATATTGTTTGTATCATTTTGTCAGTTTCCACGACTATTCCAAGTACAACAACAATTCCACAGACACCGTCTTCAGCAGTAATTACTACAGCCGTGGTTTCACCCACACCTACAGCTACACCTGAAATTATAACTGAAACTACTCAAACAATTAAAGGTATTTTTTTTTCAAAAAATCTCTATAGTTTTATTGGCATTTTCTGAAAGATGGTAATAGCTGCCTTGAGCTTTATTTAAGTGAATGATTACTAATCAAAATGATGATCATTAATGTTAAACATTTTACAAGGATATTTAAGAAAGACATTTAATCTTGCAACATCGTTGAATAATATGATGTGAAAATAGGTGAAAATTATTCAGTTAACTGTTCAGTCTTATTTGACTTTTTGAATAATTATTTTTCAGTAACAAGTGAAAAAGTTACAACACCAACTCTAGTGTCAACGACAAGTCCATCTCCTGGAATGTCAATTACTTGTAAGTTTGATTTTTTAAGTGTTTGTTGTACTATTTGTTTGTTTTATTTTGGCACGATTACAACATAATTGCTAAAACGTTTTCAACAGGAGACACTTAGCCTGCCAGTACACAGGACCATGCTCCTTTTTGAGTTAATGCAATTCCCTCATTTAGTTGTTTTATATTCCTTTATTTGTATTGTCTTAATGAAGTTATGAGAGTTTCACATACGTTAATTACTGTTGTTTTGTATTTATAAATGAAACTCGAGTTACTTTTCTCTTTTCACAGTGTTTATGCATGAATTATAATGCTAGTTTGATAAGTGGTTACATGCTGATATATTTCTTCTGTAGCAATAGAGACAACAACCCCCATTTGTGAAGAAACAGATGGAATGGATTCAATAACAACAATACCTTCAACTGAAATTACAACAAATGACAAGAAAGGAGAAATTGAAAATCTGCGACCTTCCTCTAAGACACCATTTAAAAGTTCTGAGGAAAAACTAGTTATAGAATACGTGCCTTCGAAGACAAGACCAATAGCCAATGTTGAACTGGTTTCTAGTGATAATGTCAAGACTTATACAGTGCAATTCTTTAATGGAGATGGAACCGTGACAACAAGAAAGGTTAGTATGACTCCTACAAAGTCAATAAGATAAATGGTTTTCAGTTTACTCTATCTTCATCAATAAGAAGATTCAATTGCTGCTTATATGGTCATTGAAACTTAAATTCTATTTTTCTGTTTTGTAGGTGAAAGTTGGCGAAAAGGCCATAAGTGTTGGAACTAAACCTGACGTGAGAAAAGTGAATGTAATAATCACACCGGATGACAAAGAAGATTCTTACAAACCTGTACAGCTACAATTGAGTGTCCATGCTTGTTTTGAAGTCAGTAAGTAAAGAAGAGACATAAGTGTTTTAACTGCAGAAGTATATCTCATTAATTCAACAATCACATAGTCTACTTTTTCTGTATAATATCTTGGCGTACCTTTTTAAATAAACCATAGGTACAAAAATAAGTATGATAAATAAATATACAAGGTCGTAGTCGAAAAACTGTCATCCAAAGGATGTTTGAAATGTTCTCGTCTGAAATCGTTGAAAACTGTTCACATATTGTTTGTATCATTTTGTCAGTTTCCACGACTATTCCAAGTACAACAACAATTCCACAGACACCGTCTTCAGCAATAATTACTACAGCCGTGGTTTCACCCACACCTACAGCTACACCTGAAATTATAACTGAAACTACTCAAACAATTAAAGGTATTTTTTTTTCAAAAAATCTCTATAGTTTTATTGGCATTTTCTGAAAGATGGTAATAGCTGCCTTGAGCTTTATTTAAGTGAATGATTACTAATCAAAATGATGATCATTAATGTTAAACATTTTACAAGGATATTTAAGAAAGACATTTAATCTTGCAACATCGTTGAATAATATGATGTGAAAATAGGTGAAAATTATTCAGTTAACTGTTCAGTCTTATTTGACTTTTTGAATAATTATTTTTCAGTAACAAGTGAAAAAGTTACAACACCAACTCTAGTGTCAACGACAAGTCCATCTCCTGGAATGTCAATTACTTGTAAGTTTGATTTTTTAAGTGTTTGTTGTACTATTTGTTTGTTTTATTTAGGCACGATTACAACATAATTGCTAAAACGTTTTCAACAGGAGACACTTAGACTGCCAGTACACAGGAACATGCTCCTTTTTGAGTTAATGCAATTCCCTCATTTAGTTGTTTTATATTCCTTTATTGGTATTGTCTTAATGAAGTTATGAGAGTTTAACATACGTTAATTATTGTTGTTTTGTATTTATGAATGAAACTCGAGTTACTTTTCTCTTTTCACAGTGTTTATGCATGAATTATAATACTAGTTTGATAAGTGGTTACATGCTGATATATTTCTTCTGTAGCAATAGAGACAACAACCCCCATTTGTGAAGAAACAGATGGAATGGATTCAATAACAACAATACCTTCAACTGAAATTACAACAAATGACAAGAAAGGAGAAATTGAAAATCTGCGACCTTCCTCTAAGACACCATTTAAAAGTTCTGAGAAAAAACTAGTTATAGAATACGTGCCTTCGAAGACAAGACCAATAGCGAATGTTGAACTGGTTTCTACTAATAATGTCAAGACTTATACAGTGCAATTCTTTAATGCAGATGGAACCATGACAACAAGAAAGGTTAGTATGACTCCCACAAAGTCAATAAGATAAATGGTTTTCAGTTTACTCTATCTTTATCAATAAGAAGATTCAATTGCTGCTTATATGGTCATTTAAACTTAAATTCTATTTTTCTGTTTTGTAGGTGAAAGTTGGCGAAAAGGCCATAAGTGTTGGAACTAAACCTGACGTGAGAAAAGTGAATGTAATAATCACACCGGATGACAAAGAAGATTCTTACAAACCTGTACAGCTACAATTGAGTGTCCATGCTTGTTTTGAAGTCAGTAAGTAAAGAAGAGACATAAGTGTTTTAACTGCAGAAATATATCTCATTAATTCAACAATCACATAGTCTACTTTTTCTGTATAATATCTTGGCGTACCTTTTTAAATAAACCATAGGTACAAAAATAAGTATGATAAATAAATATACAAGGTCGTAGTCGAAAAACTGTCATCCAAAGGATGTTTCAAATGTTCTCGTCTGAAATCGTTGAAAACTGTTCACATATTGTTTGTATCATTTTGTCAGTTTCCACGACTATTCCAAGTACAACAACAGTTCCACAGACACCGTCTCCAGCAGTAATTACTACAGCCGTGGTTTCACCCACACCTACAGCTACATCTGAAATTATAACTGAAACTACTCAAACAATTAAAGGTATTTTTTTCAAAAAATCTTTATAGTTTTATTGGCATTTTCTGAAAGATGTTAATAGCTGCCTTGAGCTTTATTTAAGTGAATGATTACTAATCAAAATGATGATCATTAATGTTAAACATTTTACAAGGATATTTAAGAAAGACATTTAATCTTGCAACATTGTTGAATAATATGATGTGAAAACAGGTGAAAAGTATTCAGTTAATTGTTCTGTCTTATTTGACTTTTTGAAAAATTATTTTTCAGTAACAAGTGAAAAAGTTACAACACCAACTCTAGTGTCAACGACAAGTCCATCTCCTGGAATTTCAATCACTTGTAAGTTTGTTGATTTTTTAAGTGTTTGTTGTACTATTTGTTTGTTTTATTTTGGCACGATTACAACATAATTGCTAAAACGTTTTCAACAGGAGACACTTAGCCTGCCAGTACACAGGACCATGCTCCTTTTTGAGTTAATGCAATTCCCTCATTTAGTTGTTTTATATTCCTTTATTTGTATTGTCTTAATGAAGTTATGAGAGTTTCACATACGTTAATTACTGTTGTTTTGTATTTATGAATGAAACTCGAGTTACTTTTCTCTTTTCACAGTGTTTATGCATGAATTATAATGCTAGTTTGATAAGTGGTTACATGCTGATATATTTCTTCTGTAGCAATAGAGACAACAACCCCCATTTGTGAAGAAACAGATGGAATGGATTCAATAACAACAATACCTTCAACTGAAATTACAACAAATGACAAGAAAGGAGAAATTGAAAATCTGCGACCTTCCTCTAAGACACCATTTAAAAGTTCTGAGGAAAAACTAGTTATAGAATACGTGCCTTCGAAGACAAGACCAATAGCCAATGTTGAACTGGTTTCTAGTGATAATGTCAAGACTTATACAGTGCAATTCTTTAATGGAGATGGAACCGTGACAACAAGAAAGGTTAGTATGACTCCTACAAAGTCAATAAGATAAATGGTTTTCAGTTTACTCTATCTTCATCAATAAGAAGATTCAATTGCTGCTTATATGGTCATTGAAACTTAAATACTGTTGCCTTGAAAATATATAAACTTTTATTTTTCTGTTTTGTAGGTGAAAGTTGGCGAAAAGGCCATAAGTGTTGGAACTAAACCTGACGTGAGAAAAGTGAATGTAATAATCACACCGGATGACAAAGAAGATTCTTACAAACCTGTACAGCTACAATTGAGTGTCCATGCTTGTTTTGAAGTCAGTAAGTAAAGAAGAGACATAAGTGTTTTAACTGCAGAAGTATATCTCATTAATTCAACAATCACATAGTCTACTTTTTCTGTATAATATCTTGGCGTACCTTTTTTAAATAAACCATAGGTACAAAAATAAGTATGATAAATAAATATACAAGGTCGTAGTCGAAAAACTGTCATCCAAAGGATGTTTGAAATGTTCTCGTCTGAAATCGTTGAAAACTGTTCACATATTGTTTGTATCATTTTGTCAGTTTCCACGACTATTCCAAGTACAACAACAATTCCACAGACACCGTCTTCAGCAGTAATTACTACAGCCGTGGTTTCACCCACACCTACAGCTACACCTGAAATTATAACTGAAACTACTCAAACAATTAAAGGTATTTTTTTTTCAAAAAATCTCTATAGTTTTATTGGCATTTTCTGAAAGATGGTAATAGCTGCCTTGAGCTTTATTTAAGTGAATGATTACTAATCAAAATGATGATCATTAATGTTAAACATTTTACAAGGATATTTAAGAAAGACATTTAATCTTGCAACATCGTTGAATAATATGATGTGAAAATAGGTGAAAATTATTCAGTTAACTGTTCAGTCTTATTTGACTTTTTGAATAATTATTTTTCAGTAACAAGTGAAAAAGTTACAACACCAACTCTAGTGTCAACGACAAGTCCATCTCCTGGAATGTCAATTACTTGTAAGTTTGATTTTTTAAGTGTTTGTTGTACTATTTGTTTGTTTTATTTTGGCACGATTACAACATAATTGCTAAAACGTTTTCAACAGGAGACACTTAGACTGCCAGTACACAGGAACATGCTCCTTTTTGAGTTAATGCAATTCCCTCATTTAGTTGTTTTATATTCCTTTATTTGTATTGTCTTAATGAAGTTATGAGAGTTTAACATACGTCAATTACTGTTGTTTTGTATTTATAAATGAAACTCGAGTTACTTTTCTCTTTTCACAGTGTTTATGCATGAATTATAATGCTAGTTTGATAAGTGGTTACATGCTGATATATTTCTTCTGTAGCAATAGAGACAACAACCCCCATTTGTGAAGAAACAGATGGAATGGATTCAATAACAACAATACCTTCAACTGAAATTACAACAAATGACAAGAAAGGAGAAATTGAAAATCTGCGACCTTCCTCTAAGACACCATTTAAAAGTTCTGAGGAAAAACTAGTTATAGAATACGTGCCTTCGAAGACAAGACCAATAGCCAATGTTGAACTGGTTTCTACTGATAATGTCAAGACTTATACAGTGCAATTCTTTAATGCAGATGAAACCGTGTTAACAAGAAAAGTTAGTATGACTCCCACAAAGTCAATAAGATAAATGGTTTTCAGTTTACTCTATCTTCATCAATAAGAAGATTCAATTGCTGCTTATATGGTCATTGAAACTTAAATACTGTTGCCTTGAAAATATATAAACTTTTATTTTTCTGTTTTGTAGGTGAAAGTTGGCGAAAAGGCCATAAGTGTTGGAACTAAACCTGACGTGAGAAAAGTGAATGTAATAATCACACCGGATGACAAAGAAGATTCTTACAAACCTGTACAGCTACAATTGAGTGTCCATGCTTGTTTTGAAGTCAGTAAGTAAAGAAGAGACATAAGTGTTTTAACTGCAGAAATATATCTCATTAATTCAACAATCACATAGTCTACTTTTTCTGTATAATATCTTGGCGTACCTTTTTAAATAAACCATAGGTACAAAAATAAGTATGATAAATAAATATACAAGGTCGTAGTCGAAAAACTGTCATCCAAAGGATGTTTCAAATGTTCTCGTCTGAAATCGTTGAAAACTGTTCACATATTGTTTGTATCATTTTGTCAGTTTCCACGACTATTCCAAGTACAACAACAGTTCCACAGACACCGTCTCCAGCAGTAATTACTACAGCCGTGGTTTCACCCACACCTACAGCTACATCTGAAATTATAACTGAAACTACTCAAACAATTAAAGGTATTTTTTTCAAAAAATCTTTATAGTTTTATTGGCATTTTCTGAAAGATGTTAATAGCTGCCTTGAGCTTTATTTAAGTGAATGATTACTAATCAAAATGATGATCATTAATGTTAAACATTTTACAAGGATATTTAAGAAAGACATTTAATCTTGCAACATTGTTGAATAATATGATGTGAAAACAGGTGAAAAGTATTCAGTTAATTGTTCTGTCTTATTTGACTTTTTGAAAAATTATTTTTCAGTAACAAGTGAAAAAGTTACAACACCAACTCTAGTGTCAACGACAAGTCCATCTCCTGGAATTTCAATCACTTGTAAGTTTGTTGATTTTTTAAGTGTTTGTTGTACTATTTGTTTGTTTTATTTTGGCACGATTACAACATAATTGCTAAAACGTTTTCAACAGGAGACACTTAGCCTGCCAGTACACAGGACCATGCTCCTTTTTGAGTTAATGCAATTCCCTCATTTAGTTGTTTTATATTCCTTTATTTGTATTGTCTTAATGAAGTTATGAGAGTTTCACATACGTTAATTACTGTTGTTTTGTATTTATAAATGAAACTCGAGTTACTTTTCTCTTTTCACAGTGTTTATGCATGAATTATAATGCTAGTTTGATAAGTGGTTACATGCTGATATATTTCTTCTGTAGCAATAGAGACAACAACCCCCATTTGTGAAGAAACAGATGGAATGGATTCAATAACAACAATACCTTCAACTGAAATTACAACAAATGACAAGAAAGGAGAAATTGAAAATCTGCGACCTTCCTCTAAGACACCATTTAAAAGTTCTGAGGAAAAACTAGTTATAGAATACGTGCCTTCGAAGACAAGACCAATAGCCAATGTTGAACTGGTTTCTAGTGATAATGTCAAGACTTATACAGTGCAATTCTTTAATGGAGATGGAACCGTGACAACAAGAAAGGTTAGTATGACTCCTACAAAGTCAATAAGATAAATGGTTTTCAGTTTACTCTATCTTCATCAATAAGAAGATTCAATTGCTGCTTATATGGTCATTGAAACTTAAATTCTATTTTTCTGTTTTGTAGGTGAAAGTTGGCGAAAAGGCCATAAGTGTTGGAACTAAACCTGACGTGAGAAAAGTGAATGTAATAATCACACCGGATGACAAAGAAGATTCTTACAAACCTGTACAGCTACAATTGAGTGTCCATGCTTGTTTTGAAGTCAGTAAGTAAAGAAGAGACATAAGTGTTTTAACTGCAGAAGTATATCTCATTAATTCAACAATCACATAGTCTACTTTTTCTGTATAATATCTTGGCGTACCTTTTTTAAATAAACCATAGGTACAAAAATAAGTATGATAAATAAATATACAAGGTCGTAGTCGAAAAACTGTCATCCAAAGGATGTTTGAAATGTTCTCGTCTGAAATCGTTGAAAACTGTTCACATATTGTTTGTATCATTTTGTCAGTTTCCACGACTATTCCAAGTACAACAACAATTCCACAGACACCGTCTTCAGCAGTAATTACTACAGCCGTGGTTTCACCCACACCTACAGCTACACCTGAAATTATAACTGAAACTACTCAAACAATTAAAGGTATTTTTTTTTCAAAAAATCTCTATAGTTTTATTGGCATTTTCTGAAAGATGGTAATAGCTGCCTTGAGCTTTATTTAAGTGAATGATTACTAATCAAAATGATGATCATTAATGTTAAACATTTTACAAGGATATTTAAGAAAGACATTTAATCTTGCAACATCGTTGAATAATATGATGTGAAAATAGGTGAAAATTATTCAGTTAACTGTTCAGTCTTATTTGACTTTTTGAATAATTATTTTTCAGTAACAAGTGAAAAAGTTACAACACCAACTCTAGTGTCAACGACAAGTCCATCTCCTGGAATGTCAATTACTTGTAAGTTTGATTTTTTAAGTGTTTGTTGTACTATTTGTTTGTTTTATTTTGGCACGATTACAACATAATTGCTAAAACGTTTTCAACAGGAGACACTTAGACTGCCAGTACACAGGAACATGCTCCTTTTTGAGTTAATGCAATTCCCTCATTTAGTTGTTTTATATTCCTTTATTTGTATTGTCTTAATGAAGTTATGAGAGTTTAACATACGTCAATTACTGTTGTTTTGTATTTATAAATGAAACTCGAGTTACTTTTCTCTTTTCACAGTGTTTATGCATGAATTATAATGCTAGTTTGATAAGTGGTTACATGCTGATATATTTCTTCTGTAGCAATAGAGACAACAACCCCCATTTGTGAAGAAACAGATGGAATGGATTCAATAACAACAATACCTTCAACTGAAATTACAACAAATGACAAGAAAGGAGAAATTGAAAATCTGCGACCTTCCTCTAAGACACCATTTAAAAGTTCTGAGGAAAAACTAGTTATAGAATACGTGCCTTCGAAGACAAGACCAATAGCCAATGTTGAACTGGTTTCTACTGATAATGTCAAGACTTATACAGTGCAATTCTTTAATGCAGATGAAACCGTGTTAACAAGAAAAGTTAGTATGACTCCCACAAAGTCAATAAGATAAATGGTTTTGAGTTTACTCTATCTTCATCAATAAGAAGATTCAATTGCTGCTTATATGGTCATTGAAACTTAAATACTGTTGCCTTGAAAATATATAAACTTTTATTTTTCTGTTTTGTAGGTGAAAGTTGGCGAAAAGGCCATAAGTGTTGGAACTAAACCTGACGTGAGAAAAGTGAATGTAATAATCACACCGGATGACAAAGAAGATTCTTACAAACCTGTACAGCTACAATTGAGTGTCCATGCTTGTTTTGAAGTCAGTAAGTAAAGAAGAGACATAAGTGTTTTAACTGCAGAAATATATCTCATTAACTCAACAATCACATAGTCTACTTTTTCTGTATAATATCTTGGCGTACCTTTTTAAATAAACCATAGGTACAAAAATAAGTATGATAAATAAATATACAAGGTCGTAGTCGAAAAACTGTCATCCAAAGGATGTTTCAAATGTTCTCGTCTGAAATCGTTGAAAACTGTTCACATATTGTTTGTATCATTTTGTCAGTTTCCACGACTATTCCAAGTACAACAACAATTCCACAGACACCGTCTTCAGCAGTAATTACTACAGCCGTGGTTTCACCCACACCTACAGCTACACCTGAAATTATAACTGAAACTACTCAAACAATTAAAGGTATTTTTTCAAAAAATCTTTATAGTTTTATTGGCATTTTCTGAAAGATGTTAATAGCTACCTTGAGCTTTATTTAAGTGAATGATTACTAATCAAAATGATGATCATTAATGTTAAACATTTTACAAGGATATTTAAGAAAGACATTTAATCTTGTAACATTGTTGAATAATATGATGTGAAAACAGGTAAAAGTATTCAGTTAACTGTTCTGTCTTATTTGACTTTTTGAATAATTATTTTTCAGTAACAAGTGAAAAAGTTACAACACCAACTCTAGTGTCAACGACAAGTCCATCTCCTGGAATTTCAATTACTTGTAAGTTTGATATTTTAAGTGTTTGTTGTACTATTTGTTTGTTTTATTTTGGCACGATTACAACATAATTGCTAAAACGTTTTCAACAGGAGACACTTAGACTGCCAGTACACAGGACCATGCTCCTTTTTGAGTTAATGCAATTCCCTCATTTAGTTGTTTTATATTCCTTTATTTGTATTGTCTTAATGAAGTTATGAGAGTTTAACATACGTTAATTATTGTTGTTTTGTATTTATGAATGAAACTCGAGTTACTTTTCTCTTTTCACAGTGTTTATGCATGAATTATAATGCTAGTTTGATAAGTGGTTACATGCTGATATATTTCTTCTGTAGCAATAGAGACAACAACCCCCATTTGTGAAGAAACAGATGGAATGGATTCAATAACAACAATACCTTCAACTGAAATTACAACAAATGACAAGAAAGGAGAAATTGAAAATCTGCGACCTTCCTCTAAGACACCATTTAAAAGTTCTGAGGAAAAACTAGTTATAGAATACGTGCCTTCGAAGACAAGACCAATAGCCAATGTTGAACTGGTTTCTACTGATAATGTCAAGACTTATACAGTGCAATTCTTTAATGCAGATGGAACCGTGACAACAAGAAAAGTTAGTATGACTCCCACAAAGTCAATAAGATAAATGGTTTTCAGTTTACTCTATCTTCATCAATAAGAAGATTCAATTGTTGCTTATATGGTCATTGAAACTTAAATACTGTTGCCTAGAAAATATATAAACTTTTATTTTTCTGTTTTGTAGGTGAAAGTTGGCGAAAAGGCCATAAGTGTTGGAACTAAACCTGACGTGAGAAAAGTGAATGTAATAATCACACCGGATGACAAAGAAGATTCTTACAAACCTGTACAGCTACAATTGAGTGTCCATGCTTGTTTTGAAGTCAGTAAGTAAAGAAGAGACATAAGTGTTTTAACTGCAGAAGTATATCTCATTAATTCAACAATCACATAGTCTACTTTTTCTGTATAATATCTTGGCGTACCTTTTTAAATAAACCATAGGTACAAAAATAAGTATGATAAATAAATATACAAGGTCGTAGTCGAAAAACTGTCATCCAAAGGATGTTTCAAATGTTCTCGTCTGAAATCGTTGAAAACTGTTCACATATTGTTTGTATCATTTTGTCAGTTTCCACGACTATTCCAAGTACAACAACAATTCCACAGACACCGTCTTCAGCAGTAATTACTACAGCCGTGGTTTCACCCACACCTACAGCTACACCTGAAATTATAACTGAAACTACTCAAACAATTAAAGGTATTTTTTCAAAAAATCTTTATAGTTTTATTGGCATTTTCTGAAAGATGTTAATAGCTACCTTGAGCTTTATTTAAGTGAATGATTACTAATCAAAATGATGATCATTAATGTTAAACATTTTACAAGGATATTTAAGAAAGACATTTAATCTTGTAACATTGTTGAATAATATGATGTGAAAACAGGTAAAAGTATTCAGTTAACTGTTCTGTCTTATTTGACTTTTTGAATAATTATTTTTCAGTAACAAGTGAAAAAGTTACAACACCAACTCTAGTGTCAACGACAAGTCCATCTCCTGGAATTTCAATTACTTGTAAGTTTGATATTTTAAGTGTTTGTTGTACTATTTGTTTGTTTTATTTTGGCACGATTACAACATAATTGCTAAAACGTTTTCAACAGGAGACACTTAGACTGCCAGTACACAGGACCATGCTCCTTTTTGAGTTAATGCAATTCCCTCATTTAGTTGTTTTATATTCCTTTATTTGTATTGTCTTAATGAAGTTATGAGAGTTTAACATACGTTAATTATTGTTGTTTTGTATTTATGAATGAAACTCGAGTTACTTTTCTCTTTTCACAGTGTTTATGCATGAATTATAATGCTAGTTTGATAAGTGGTTACATGCTGATATATTTCTTCTGTAGCAATAGAGACAACAACCCCCATTTGTGAAGAAACAGATGGAATGGATTCAATAACAACAATACCTTCAACTGAAATTACAACAAATGACAAGAAAGGAGAAATTGAAAATCTGCGACCTTCCTCTAAGACACCATTTAAAAGTTCTGAGGAAAAACTAGTTATAGAATACGTGCCTTCGAAGACAAGACCAATAGCCAATGTTGAACTGGTTTCTACTGATAATGTCAAGACTTATACAGTGCAATTCTTTAATGCAGATGGAACCGTGACAACAAGAAAAGTTAGTATGACTCCCACAAAGTCAATAAGATAAATGGTTTTCAGTTTACTCTATCTTCATCAATAAGAAGATTCAATTGTTGCTTATATGGTCATTGAAACTTAAATACTGTTGCCTAGAAAATATATAAACTTTTATTTTTCTGTTTTGTAGGTGAAAGTTGGCGAAAAGGCCATAAGTGTTGGAACTAAACCTGACGTGAGAAAAGTGAATGTAATAATCACACCGGATGACAAAGAAGATTCTTACAAACCTGTACAGCTACAATTGAGTGTCCATGCTTGTTTTGAAGTCAGTAAGTAAAGAAGAGACATAAGTGTTTTAACTGCAGAAGTATATCTCATTAATTCAACAATCACATAGTCTACTTTTTCTGTATAATATCTTGGCGTACCTTTTTAAATAAACCATAGGTACAAAAATAAGTATGATAAATAAATATACAAGGTCGTAGTCGAAAAACTGTCATCCAAAGGATGTTTCAAATGTTCTCGTCTGAAATCGTTGAAAACTGTTCACATATTGTTTGTATCATTTTGTCAGTTTCCACGACTATTCCAAGTACAACAACAATTCCACAGACACCGTCTTCAGCAGTAATTACTACAGCCGTGGTTTCACCCACACCTACAGCTACACCTGAAATTATAACTGAAACTACTCAAACAATTAAAGGTATTTTTTCAAAAAATCTTTATAGTTTTATTGGCATTTTCTGAAAGATGTTAAAAGCTGCCTTGAGCTTTATTTAAGTGAATGATTACTAATCAAAATGATGATCATTAATGTTAAACATTTTACTAGGATATTTAAGAAAGACATTTAATCTTGTAACATTGTTGAATAATATGATGTGAAAACAGGTAAAAGTATTCAGTTAACTGTTCTGTCTTATTTGACTTTTTGAATAATTATTTTTCAGTAACAAGTGAAAAAGTTACAACACCAACTCTAGTGTCAACGACAAGTCCATCTCCTGGAATTTCAATTACTTGTAAGTTTGATTTTTTAAGTGTTTGTTGTACTATTTGTTTGTTTTATTTTGGCACGATTACAACATAATTGCTAAAACGTTTTCAACAGGAGACACTTAGACTGCCAGTACACAGGACCATGCTCCTTTTTGAGTTAATGCAATTCCCTCATTTAGTTGTTTTATATTCCTTTATTTGTATTGTCTTAATGAAGTTATGAGAGTTTAACATACGTTAATTATTGTTGTTTTGTATTTATGAATGAAACTCGAGTTACTTTTCTCTTTTCACAGTGTTTATGCATGAATTATAATGCTAGTTTGATAAGTGGTTACATGCTGATATATTTCTTCTGTAGCAATAGAGACAACAACCCCCATTTGTGAAGAAACAGATGGAATGGATTCAATAACAACAATACCTTCAACTGAAATTACAACAAATGACAAGAAAGAAGAAATTGAAAATCTGCGACCTTCCTCTAAGACACCATTTAAAAGTTCTGAGGAAAAACTAGTTATAGAATACGTGCCTTCGAAGACAAGACCAATAGCCAATGTTGAACTGGTTTCTACTGATAATGTCAAGACTTATACAGTGCAATTCTTTAATGCAGATGGAACCGTGACAACAAGAAAAGTTAGTATGACTCCCACAAAGTCAATAAGATAAATGGTTTTCAGTTTACTCTATCTTCATCAATAAGAAGATTCAATTGCTGCTTATATGGTCATTGAAACTTAAATTCTATTTTTCTGTTTTGTAGGTGAAAGTTGGCGAAAAGGCCATAAGTGTTGGAACTAAACCTGACGTGAGAAAAGTGAATGTAATAATCACACCGGATGACAAAGAAGATTCTTACAAACCTGTACAGCTACAATTGAGTGTCCATGCTTGTTTTGAAGTCAGTAAGTAAAGAAGAGACATAAGTGTTTTAACTGCAGAAGTATATCTCATTAATTCAACAATCACATAGTCTACTTTTTCTGTATAATATCTTGGCGTACCTTTTTAAATAAACCATAGGTACAAAAATAAGTATGATAAATAAATATACAAGGTCGTAGTC